>NC_135953.1:704734-767350 GCF_053455715.1 Rhinoraja longicauda | reverse complement strand
TCTGCAGCATCAACCACCCCCACCCACATCACAGAGCCACAGAGCCACACAGCACAAAACAGGCCCGGCCGCCCAATCGCCCAGCACAACCCAGCCGGCTGCCTGAACTACACCCATTTGGCCCATATCCATCTAAACCGTACCAATCCCGTCTAGCTATACGACGTTACTGAGACAAAAAGACACAGAGTGCTGGAGTAACTCAGCGGCTCAGGCAGCATCTTGTGGGGAACATGGATAGGTGCCGTTTCACAGAGTGCTGGAGTAACTCAGCGGGTCAGGCAGCATCTGTGGAGAACATGGATTGGTGATGTTTGGGTTGAGACTCTTCTTCATTGCCAGGGGTGATGCCACAGTTGGGGCATGTGTTCCGTTTTGATCACCCGGCTATGGGAAGGATGTTGTTGAGTTGGAAAGAGTGTGGAGATTTACAAGCACGTAGTGGGACTCGAGGCCTTCGCTGTGAGGACAGGTAGGGAAGGCTCGGACTTTAATGCTTGGACAGAGGGGCATAGGATCATGAGGGGAATAGATAGGGTGAATGCACAGAGTCTTTTGCCGGTGCACAGGTTGGTACTGGGCATTTGGACAGATATATGGGAGGGAATGGTTGGAGGGAGAGGGGCCAAATGCAGGCAAGGTGGGACTAGTGCAGATGAGGCTTCTTCGTCAGTGTGGGCAAGGTAGGCCAGAGGGCCTGTGTCTGCAATATGGCTCTGTGTGTGTGTGTGTGTGTGTGTGTGTGTGTGTGTGTGTGTGTGTGATCATTCTATATGAGTGGCTCTGTGACTCTAATCCATCCACCTGTCCCATTTACAGGTTGTCTCCAGTATGTTGCATGTACCCACTAAACCTGCCCCCTCACTGCCAATCTACATGCTGCCCCCAGTAACGACTGTGACCATTCACCGTGTTATGTCAGCCCCTCGAGACTTTATATACCTCTGCGCTGGCTACGTTACTGGAGAGGATTCTCATGGATAAGATATATCTCAATAGACAAAGGCTGGTATGGGATAGTCAGCATGGTTTTGTATGTGGGGGATCATGCCTCTCAAATTTGATAACGTTTTTGATAAAAATATCTAGGAAGATTGATGAGGGCAGAGCTGTAGGATTGCCTACATGGACTTCAGCAAGGCATCTGACAAGGTCCACAAGGTAGGCTGCTCTGGAAGGTACACACGGAACAATCTCACTGGCAGAGTGATCTCACACTCATATGGAATCAGTCAGATATGGAATCAATCAGATAGATCAGTCTGAAGAAGGGTCTCGACCCGAAACGTCACCCATTCCTTCTCTCCTGAGATGCTGCCTGACCTGCTGAGTTACTCCAGCATTTTGTGAATAAATACCTCCACTCATATGGAATGATCACACACACACAGAAGGATGTCTAACGTACACACACACACACACACACACACACACACACTACAGAGACGTGGTTGTGAGAGGGACACGTCTGGCAGCTCAACGTTTGAAGGTTTAAATGTTTCAAATGCAATAGAGGGGGGGTAAAGAGGTGGAGGAGTTACGTTACTGATCAGGGAAGCTATCACGGCAACACAGAGAGGATATACTGGAGGGTTCACCCACTGAGGCAGTGTGGCTGCAGCTTAGAAATAATAAAGGTGCCAAGTGCACACGAGAGGCTGCTCTGGAAGTTACATCCCACAGGATCCAGTGAGAGACCACTGCTTGTATGGGTGATGGTGGAAGGTTGTGGCACCACGTTCACAGAACTATGCACCTGCACTCCTAGACCCCTCTGCTCTACAACACCCTGCCATTCACTGTGTAGACCCCTCTGCTCTACAACACCCCCCATGGCCCTGCCATTCACTCCTCGACCCCTCTGCTCTACAACACCCCCCATGGCCCTGCCATTCACTCCTAGACCCCTCTGCTCTACAACACCCCCCATGGCCCTGCCATTCACTGTGTAGACCCCTCTGCTCTACAACACTCCCCATGGCCCTGCCATTCACTCCTAGACCCCTCTGCTCTACAACACCCCCCATGGCCCCGCCATTCACTGTGTAGACCCCTCTGCTCTACAACACTCCTAGACCCCTCTGCTCTACAACACTCCCCATGACCCTGCCATTCACTCCCAGACCCCTCTGCTCTACAACACCCCCATGGCCCTGCCATTCACTGTGTAGACCCCTCTGCTCTACAACACCCCCCATGGCCCTGTCATTCACTCCTAGACCCCTCTGCTCTACAACACCCCCCATGGCCCTGCCATTCACTCCTAGACCCCTCTGCTCTACAACACCCCCCATGGCCCTGCCATTCACTCCTAGACCTCTCTGCTCTACAACAGCCCCCATGGCCCTGCCATTCACACCTCGACCCCTCTGCTCTACAACACCCCCCATGGCCCATGCCATTCACTCCTAGACCCCTCTGCTCCACAACACTCCCAGATCCCTCTGCTCTATTCCCAGAGCCCTGCTATTTACTGTGAAGGTCCTGCCTTGGTTCGATTTACCAAATGCAACACCTCGCAGGTATCTGCATTATTCCTCTGGCCCACATACGACACCACTCACTTTAGTTTCAGCTGCAAAGTTACCAATCATCTTTATCCACATTGTTGACATAAACACAAACAGCAATGGGCCCAGCACCAATCCCTGAGGCACCCCACCAGTCACAGACCCCCAGTCTGATAAACAACCACAAGACATTGCAGCAAATGGTGCACGCAGCCCAGACCATGCACACAAACCAACCTCCCTCCCATTGACTCATAGACATTAGACAAAAGGTGCAGGAGTAGGCCATTCAGCCCTTCGAGCCAGCACCACCATTCAATGTGATCATGGCTGATCATCCACAATCAGTACCCCCATACCCCCTGACTCCGCTATCATTAAGAGCTCTATCTAGCTCTCTCTTGAATGCATTCAGATAATTGGCCTCCACTGCCTTCTGAGCAGAGAATTCCACAGATTCACAACTCTCTGACTGAAAAAGTTTTTCCTCATCTCTGTTCTAAATGGCCTACCCCCTTATTCTTAAACTGTGGCCCCTGGTTCTGGACTCCCCGACATTGGGAACATGTTCCCTGCCTCTAACGTGTCCAACCCCTTAATAATCTTATATGTTTCAATAAGATCCCCTCTCATCCTTCTAAATTCCAGTGTATACAAGCCTAGTCGCTCCAGTCTTTCAACATATGACAGTCCCGCCATTCCAGGAATTAACCTAGTAAACTTACGCTGCACGCTCTCAATAGCAAGAATATCCTTCCTCAAATTTGGAGACCAAAACTGCACACAGTACTCCAGGTGCGGTCTCACTAGGGCCCTGTACAACTGCAGAAGGACTCATTGCTCCTATACTCAACTCCTCTTGTTATGAAGGCCAACATTCCATTGGCTTTCTTCACTGCCTGCTGTACCTGCATGCTTCCTTTCAGTGACTGATGCACTAGGACACCCAGATCTCGTTGTACGTCCCCTTTTCCTAACTTGACACCATTCAGATAATAATCTGCCTTCCTATTCTTACCACCAAAGTGGATAACCTCACACTTATCCACATTAAACTGCATCTGCCATGCATCCGCCCACTCACACAACCTGTCCAAGTCACCCTGCAACCTCATAGCATCTTCCTCACAGTTCACACTACCACCCAGCTTTGTATCATCTGCAAATTTGCTAATGGTACTTTTAATCCCTTCATCCAAGTCATTAATGTATATTGTAAATAGCTGCGGTCCCAGCACCGAGCCTTGTGGTACCTCACTAGTCACTGACTGCCATTCTGAAAGGGACCCATTTATCCCCACTCTTTGTTTCCTGTCTGTCAACCAATTTTCTATCCATGTCAGTACCCTACCCCCAATACCATGTGCTCTAATTTTGCCCACTAATCTCCGATGTGGGACCTTGTCGAAGGCTTTCTGAAAGTCAAGGTACACCACATCCACCGGCTCTCCCCTGTCAATTTTCCTAGTTATATCCTCAAAGAATTCCAGAAGATTAGTCAAGCCCTCCATTTAGTATTCGAGCCGTTCCTCACGCTGACCAACCCACCCCAAACTACTGATATGTTTAAGGTGAGAGGGGCACACTGTAATGGGAAACCCCTTGCCAAGAGGCGCGCGTGGCCAGCGTGGCAGGGATGCAAGGGCCAAGGGCCAGCCACTTCAATGCTGTCCGACTCTATGAATCTATTAGGTCAACCCACAGCCCACAATGCTCCAAAGAGACAAGCCCCCAACCTGATCAGCCTCTCTGTAGTCCCATGCCCTCCAGTCCACTAACGTCATGGGGAATCATCTTCCACCTTTCCAGCTTCCCTCCTGTTGCTGGGCAACCAAGTCCCTTCAGAGACATCTGGACCGGTTTGTGGAAACGGTCAGAAAGTGGCAGGAGCAGAATTAGGCATTCGGCCATCAAGTCTACACCACTCAATCATGGCTGATCTATCTCTCCCTCCCAACCCCTTCTCCCCATAACCTCTGACACCCGCACTAATCAACAATCTTTCTATCTCTGCTTAAAAATATCCACTGACTTGGCCTCCACAGCCTTCTGTGGCAAAGACGTCTACAGATTCACCACCCTCTGACTGCATGACTCTGTGCTGTACATGGTATCCAAGTGTGGTCATAGAGTGATACAATGCGGAAACAGGCCCTTCGGCCCAACTTGCTCACGCCGGCCAACATGTCCCAGCTACACCAGTCCCACCTCCCCACATTTGGCCCATATCCCCCAGCCTCAACTACCTCCTTGGGCAGCTCGTTTCCAGGCACCCACCACACTTTGTGTGAAAACATTACCCCTCAGATTCCTATAAAATCATTTTCCCTTCACTTTAAACCTACATCCTCTGGTCCTCGATTCCCTACTCTGGGCAAGAGTACCTGATCTATTCCACTCATGATTTGATATACATCTATAAGATCACCCCTCATCCTCCTGCTCTAATACAGTCCGAACAGAATTTAAAACTTTGCCCCTCCACCCTACACCTATTTCCCCATGTTTGCCTTGTTCACCCAGGGAATATCATGCTATAAACGTAGTTTAGTTCAGCCTCTGCTTTCGTGGTGCTCAGACGTGGCAGTGCTGGGGAGTTCATGTTCCCCAGACCAGGAATATCTGACTGGGAATGGCCGTCCCTACTGCCAGCCGAGGGAACTCACTCACAGCCGCGATGCTGACGGCAGTCCTCACCCCCACCAACCTGTGCAAGTCAAGCTGTCAAACGAAGAATTCACTCAGGAAAAATAGATACACAGTGCTGGAGTAACTCAGCGGGTCAGGCAGCATCTGTGGAGAACATGGATAGGTGACGTTTCACAGAGTGCTGGAGTAACTCAGTGGGTCAGGCAGCATCTGTGGAGAACATGGATAGGTGACGTTTCACAGAGTGCAAGAGTTACTCAGCGGGTCAGGCAGCATCTGTGGGGAACATGGATAGGTGATCGGGACCCCTCCTTCAGACTGAATTCTCTCAGGTTCTGGTTGCTTCACACTAACAAGTGTTGATGGTTTGTTCCTCATTGTGCAAGCTCTGGTGGGGATTTCCTGTTCCTTGCTTCCTCAATATTGTGGTCTAACGGCCCGTGGCGTACAGTCCACAGTATCACTCGTAGCTGCACCACTCTGGGTAGGGACTAAAGTCAGCCACGATTACCCTTGCACCCTGCCTACACCCGTCTCTGCTTTCCCATTCACTCACTGCCCCAGATTGATGGTCAGCTCCCACTCACGTTTTCTGACCTGTGCTACTTTTTGCTGCAAGTTTTGCACGGTGGCACAGCAATAGAGTTGCTGCCTCACAGCACCGGAGACCCAGGTTCCATCCTGAACACTGCGCTGTCAGTGCAGAGTTTGTCCGTTCTCCCTGTGACCTGGTGGGTTATCTCTGGGATCTCCGGTTTCCTCCCACACTCCAAACTAAACTCAAAAACCAAAACCCACACAGGTTTCACATTGACATGGGAAAGATGCCTTGTGTTAAGCACCCGAGTGATAGGGATACAGGCCAAACGCAGGCAGGTGGCACGAGATCTAGCTTCTCTGTCGGTCTGGACAAATTGGCCTGAAGTGGATGTGGCTCCAAGCTGGTAGTGTAGAGAAGATTTCAGGATGTTACCAGGACTTGAGGGCCTGAGCTATAGGGAGAGCTTTGGCAGGCTAGGACTCTATTCCTAGGAAATAGACATAAAAAGCTGGAGTAACTCAGCGGGACAGGCAGCATCCCTGGAGAGAAGGAATGGGTGACATTTCGGGTCGAGACCCTTCTTCAGACTGAGGGCCCAGACTGCAGAAGGGTCTCGACCCAAAACGTCACCCATCCCTCCTCTCCAGAGATGCTGCCTGTCCCGCTGAGTTACTGCAGCTTTATTTGTCTATCTTCGGTTTAAACCAGCATCTCTGTACCTAGGACCCCAGGAGGATGAGGTGTGATGTTGCAGAGGTGTAGGAGATCACAAGGGAACTGGACAGGCTGCCTCCATGTGTGCTGCAGGAATGCATGAGGAACCGTGCCGACCCCTTGCACAGACTCCCTGTGAGCAGTGTTATTCACTCATGCCCCCTCCCCATCAGTAACGGCAATGTAGTGCAGTACTTCAGCCTCGCTCCCCACCCACCAGCAACCCCTCACCCCCCAGCACGGCACCCCGACGCACCCCACCCCACCCCACCCCACCCCACCCCACCCACCCCTCAGGACCACACGAGCTGCTCCACCACCACAAGATGACAATCCACGGACAACAGCAACACAGTAAGCCCTGTCAGTCCATCCCTCCCCCAGCGCCGCGCTCCCTCCCCCAGCACAGCGCTCCCTCACTGCCCCTCCCCCAGCACGGTGCTCCCTCACTGCCCCTCCCCCAGCACGGTGCTCCCTCACTGCCCCTCCCCCAGCACGGTGCTCCCTCACTGCCCCTCCCCCAGCACGGTGCTCCCTCACTGCCCCTCCCCCAGCACGGCGCTCCCTCCCTCACCCCCAGTGCGGCGCTCCCTCCCCCCCCTCTCCTCCCCTCCCCCCCCTCTCCTCCCCTCCCCTCCCCGTACCCGCTGCTGCCGTTTGCTGCCGCTGCGGGAGGTGGGGACTGGGGGCGCCGCCACCGGGCTGAGCGCCGGTCTCATGGCTGCTCCGTCCCGTCCTGTCCCGTCCTGTCCTGTCCCCGCTCCTGGTGCCGGTGCCCGGGTACCGGTGCTGCCGCTGCGCTGTCGGTGCCGATGCGGGGTGGGTGGGTGGGGGGAGTGGGGCCGGGGCCGGTGGTCGGTGCCGGTGTCGGTGCCGGCGCTGCAGACAGGCGGTGGCAGTAGCAGCAGCAGCAGCTGATGGGGCAGACGCTGCGTCAGTGCGGACGCTGGGTCCTAGCGCCCGGCCCGCCCCGCCCACACCGCACCGCACCGCACCTCCTCACGTCGCCCTCTGCGCCCACTCTGCACTCTCCCCCACAACCCGGCCCCCCACCCCCAACCCGGCCCCACAACCCGGCCCCCACCCACAACCGGCCCCCCCCAACCGGCCCACAACCGGCCCCCCACCCCCACAACCGGCCCCCCACCCCCACAACCAGCCCCCACCCCCCCACAACCAGCCCCCACCCCCACAACCGGCCCCCCCCCACCCCCACAACCGGCCCCCCACCCCCTTCAACCGGCCCCCACCCCCACAACCGGCCCCCCCCACCCCCACAACCCGGCCCCACCCCCACAACCGGCCCCCCACCCCCACAACCGGCCCCCCCACCCCCACAACCAGCCCCCCACCCCCACAACCGGCCCCCCACCCCCCACAACCGGCCCCCCACCCCCCACAACCAGCCCCCACCCCCACAACCAGCCCCCACCCCCCACAACCGCCCCCCACCCCCACAACCGGCCCCCCCACCCCCACAACCGGCCCCCACCCCCACAACCGGCCCCCCACCCCCCACCCCCACAACCGGCCCCCCACCCCCACAACCGCCCCCCACCCCCCCACCCCCACACAACCGGCCCCCCACCCCCACAACCGGCCCCCCCACCCCCACAACCGGCCCCCCCACCCCCACAACCGGCCCCCCCACCCCCACAACCGGCCCCCCACCCCCCACCCCCACAACCGGCCCCCCACCCCCACAACCGGCCCCCCACCCCCACAACCGGCCCCCCACCCCCACAACCGGCCCCCCACCCCCCACCCCCACAACCGGCCCCCCACCCCCACAACCGCCCCCCACCCCCCACCCCCACAACCGGCCCCCCCACCCCCACAACCGGCCCCCCACCCCCACAACCGGCCCCCCCACCCCCACAACCGGCCCCCCACCCCCACAACCGGCCCCCCACCCCACAACCGGCCCCCCCACAACCCGCCCCACACCCCCACAACCCGCCCCACACCCCACAACCCGCCTCACACCCCCACAACCCGCCTCACACCCCCACCCCAACAACCGGCCCCACAACCCACCTCACACCCCCACCCCAACAACCCGCCTCACACCCCCACCCCAACAACCGGCCCCACAACCCGCCTCACACCCCCACCCCAACAACCCGCCTCACACCCCCACCCCAACAACCCGCCTCACACCCCCACCCCAACAACCGGCCCCACAACCCGCCTCACACCCCCACCCCAACAACCCGCCTCAAACCCCCACCCCAACAACCCGCCTCACACCCCAACAACCGGCCTCACACCCCCACCCCAACAACCCGCCTCACACCCCCACCCGGCCCCACACCCCAACAACCCGCCTCACACCCCCACCCCAACAACCCGCCTCACACCCCCACCCCATCCACCCGGCCCCACACCCCAACAACCCGCCTCACACCCCCACCCCAACAACCGGCCCCCCACCCCAACAAACCGGCCCCACACCCCACCCCAACAACTGAATATTACATTCCTGTTGTTTATCTTCTAATCCTCTCGAAATAAATGCCAGCATTGCATCGGGTCATCTTTACCAACAATGTAACTTGCAAATTGACCTTCTGGGAATCATGCATCAATCACACACACAGACTGCCTTTGCACCTCTGATTTGATTTCTGTGCTGCATGACTCTCATTCACGCCAGCTCATTCACATCCTTCATATAGTGTTGGGACCAGCAACATAGAAAATAGGTGCAGGAGTGGAGGGGGCCATTTGGCTGTAACTGTGATCATCCACAATCAGTAACCCGTGCCTGCCTTCTCCCCATATCCTTGATTCCACTAGCCCCTAGAGCTCCATCTAACATGTCTTTTAAATCCATCCAGTGATTTGGCCTCCACTGCCCTCTGTGGCAGAGAATTCCACAAATTCACAACTCTCTGGGTGAAAAAGTTTTAAATGGCCTCCCCTTTATTCTAAGACTGTGGCCCCTGGTTCTGGACTCGCCCAATATTGGGAACATTTTTCTTGCATCTAGCTTGTCCAGAAACATAAAAACTCAGTCCTTTTATAATTTTATATGTCTCTACAAGATCCCCTCTCATCCTTCTAAACTCCAGTGAATACAAGCCAGTCTTTCCAATCTTTCCTCGTATGACAGTCCCGCCATCCCAGGAAAGGCAGAGTCCAGCTGTGGCCCAACCATTACAAGCTGTACCATCATCTCCTTTATTTACATGCTACCACCAGTTTATGTCATACAGTCATACAGTGTGGAAACAGGCCCATCGGCCCAACTTGCACATACCAACCAACATGTCCCACCAACACTAACCTCACCTGCCTGCGTTTGGCCCATATATCCCTTTAAACCTGTCCTATCCATGTACCTTTCTAAAAGTCACCCTTCAAGTTTATATTAAATCTTTGCCCCCCTCAAGTTAAAACCTATGTCCTCTGGTTCTTGGTTCCCCTGCTCAGGGCAAGAGACCCTGTGCATCTACCCGATCTATTCCTCTCATGATTTTGCACACCTCTATAAGATCTCCCCTCATCCTCCTGTGCTACATGGAACAGAGACCCAACCTACTCAATCTCTCCTGAAAGCACAGGCTCTCGAGTCTTGGCAACATCCTCCAGCTTGACAACATCTTTCCTATAACATGGTGCCCAACACTGAACACAATACTCTAAATGTAGCCTCACCAACGTCTGAAACAACTGGCCACATGGTCTCCCAACTTCAAAACTCGATGTGCCCAAAGCCTTTTTGATCACCCTATCTAGCTGTAATGCCACTTTCAAGGAACTATATACCTGCACTCCTAGATCCCTCTGCTCTACAACACCCCCCAGAGCACTGCCATTCACTGCCTGCCCATGTTAGTCTTCCCAAAAAGCAACACCTCACATTTCTCTGTATTAAATCCCATCAGCCATTCCTCAACCCACCTGGCCAATCAATCAAGATCCTGCTGCAATTTTTCACAACCATCTTCATTATCTACAAAACCACCCACTTTAGTATTCACCTAACACTTGCCAGGCTCTGTGCCACCTCACCTCTGTTCCAGTTTTCTTTCCCCTCAGTCTGAAGAAGGGCTCCGACCTGAAATGTCATGTGTCCATTCTCTCCACAGATGCTGCCTGACATTCTGAATTCCCCCAGCACTGTTGCTCAGCATTCCAGACTCTGCATTCTCTTGCATCTCTACTTGTTACACAAATGTCTCTTTGTTCCTCAGTAGTCCTTCACCCCACACAATATGTACAATCACATCTGATTACTCATCTCAAAACATATCAGCTTGCATTTTCCAAGATTAAATACCATCAGCCCTTTCTCTGCCCATTTTTCAAACATCAGCTGACAGATGAAATTGAATGCTCAGAAACCAGTTAAACCGTGGTAGGATAATAACAAAAGGCAAAACAAAGTAGAGACTCAGGGCTTAAAGGGGAATACAGTAACAGTCGACGGGTATGTCTATACACACATCAATAGACAATAGACAATAGGAGCAGGAGGAGGCCATTCGGCCCTTCGAGCCAGCACCGCCATTCAATGTGATCATGGCTGATCATTCTCAATCAGTACCCCGTTCCTGCATTCTCCCCATACCCCCTCACTCCGCTATCCTTAAGAGCTCTATCTAGCTCTCTCTTGAATGCATTCAGAGAATTGGCCTCCACTGCCTTCTGAGGCAGAGAATTCCACAGATTCACAAGTCTCTGACTGAAAAAGTTTTTCCTCATCTCAGTTCTAAATGGCCTACCCCTTATTCTTAAACTGTGGCCCCTTGTTCTGGACTCCCCCAACATTTGGAACATGTTTCCTAGAATGACGGGACTGTCATATGTTGAAAGACTGGAGCGACTAGGCTTGTAAACACTGGAATTTAGATGGATGAGAGGGGATCTTATTGAAACATATAAGATTATTAAGGGATTAGACACATTAGAGGCAGGAAACATGTTCCCAATGTTGGGGGAGTCCAGAACCAGGGGCCACAGTTTAAGAATAAGGGGTAGGCCATTTAGAACGGAGATGACGAACCTATTATCCTCCTACGGTACGACTTGGAGGGCCGAAAAGGCCTGTTTCCGGCTGTATATATATATGATATGATATATGATACACCTATTGTCTATTGTCTATTCCAGGAATTAACCTAGTAAACCTACGCTGCACTCCCTCAATAGAATGAGTGTCCTTCCTCAAATTTGGAGACCAAAACTGCACACAGTACTCCAGGTGTGATTTCACTAGGGCCCTGTACAACTGCAAAAGGACCTCTTTGCTCCTATACTCAACTCCTCTTGTTATGAAGGCCAACATGCCATTAGCTTTCTTCACTGCCTGCTGTACCTGTATGCTAACATTAAGTGACTGATGCACTAGGACACCCAGATCTCTTTGTACTTCCCCATTTCCTAATTCGACACCATTCAGATAATAATCTGCCTTCCTGTTCTTACCACCAAAGTGGATAACCTCACACTTATCCACATTAAACTGCATCTGCCATGCATTCTCCCACTCACACAACCTGTCCAAGTCACCCTGCAACCTTATAGCATCCTCCTCACAGTTCACACTGCCACCCAGATTTGTGTCATCTACAAATTTGCTAATGTTACTATTAATCCCATCATCTAAGTCATTAATGCATATTGTAAATAGCTGCGGTCCTAGCACCGAGCCTTGCGGTACCCCACTAGTCACTGCCTGCCATTCTGAAAGGGACCCATTTATCCCCACTCTTTGCTTTCTGTCTGCCAACCAATTTTCTATCCATGTCAGTACCCTACCTCCAATACCATGTGCTCTAATCTTGCCCACTAATCTCCTATGTGGGACCTTATCAAAGGCTTTCTGAAAGTCCAGGTACACTACATCCACCGGCTCTCCCCTGTCAAGTTTCCTAGTTACATCCTCAAAAAATTCCAAAAGATTAGTCAAGCATGATTCCCCCTTTGTAAATCCATGCTGACTCGGAACGATCCTGTTACTGCTGTCCAAATGTTCCGCAATTTCGTCTTTTATAATTGACTCCAGCATCTTTCCCACCACCGATGTCAGACTAACTGGTCTATAATTTCCTGTTTTCTCTCTCTCTCTCTCCTTTCTTAAAAAGTGGGATAACATTACCTACCCTCCAATCCACAGGAACTGATCCTGAATCTATAGAACATTGGAAAACGATCACCAATGCGTCCATGATTTCTAGAGCCACCTCGTTAAGTACCCTGGATGCAGACCATCCGGCCCTGGGGATTTACCAGCCTTCAGTCCCATCAGTGTACACACCATTTAGAACTGAGATGAGGAAAAACTTTTCAGTCAGAGAGTTGTGAATCTGTGGAATTCTCTGCCTCAGAAGGCAGTGGAGGCCAATTCTCTGAATACATTCAAGAGAGAGCTAGATAGAGCTCTTAAGGATAGTGGAGTCAGGGGGTATGGGGAGAAGGCAGGAACGGGGTACTGATTGAGAATGATTAGCCATGATCACATTGAATGGCGGTGCTGGCTCGAAGGGCCGAATGGCCTCCTCCTGCACCTATTGTCTATTGTCTATTGTCACACAGTATACACAAGCCTCATTAAAGCTTTCACATCCTTCTTGTAATGGGGCAACCAGAACCGGAATGTGTAGAGAACATAAATACATGAGATGCACTGAGGGTCGACAGTCAGAACCTATTTCCATCTCGAGAGGGGGAAGGTGTAATGGAGATGCGCGGTGTTTATTCACACAGAGGGTGGGGTGGGGGGCTGGACCGCATTGGCAGAGTGGTGGTGGTGGTGGAGGCAGGTACAATGGTGGTGTTTAGGAGGCACTAAGACACATGGAGGAGCAGGTAATAGATGGATATGGATCATGTGTGCAGGCAGATAGGATCAGTTGTGGGCCAAGTGACCGTTCCTGTTCTCAGGTGGCAGGGCAGGTTAAGAAAAGGTTCAAAGCTTTCTGAACTCTGCACTTCATCAACAGAGGCATGAGTGGAACAGCACAAAATATGAGAAACCTCCAGAAAGCAGTGATCCAGCTACCACTGGAGCCGAGGGTCAGCATTGAGCAAGATCGCTGCAATAAAAGACACAAAGTGCTGGAGTAACTCAGCGGGTCAGGCAGCATCTCTGGAGAGAAGGAATGGGTGACGTTTCAGGTCGAGACCCTTCAACATTCCTTTTCTCTAGAGATGCTGCCTGTCCCCCTATGTTACTCCAGCATTTTGTGTCTATCTTTTGTTGTAAACCCGCACCTGCAGTTCCTTGCGTAGGAAAACAAAACTGCAAATGCTGGTTTAAATGGAAGGTAGACACAAAGTGCTGGAGTAACTCAGCGGGTCAGGCACCATCTCTGGAGAGAAGGAATGGGTGACGTTTCGGGTCGAGGCCCTTCTTCAGACCGAAAAAGGGTCTTGACCTGAAACATCATCCATTCCTTCTCTGCAGAGATGCTGCCTGACCCGCTGAGTTACTCCAGCACTTTGTGTCTATCTTGGTTGTGAACCAGCACCTGCAGTTCCTTCCTACACATGACCGGAATAATACCAGGAGAGAGAAGGTGCCATCCATGGACCGGAGACACTGAGATTATTCTCCCTGGAAGCGAGGAGGATTTAACACAGAGTCATCGAGCTGCAGAGATCAGGAAGGGGGCAGTTCTGCCCACCTAATCCTGCATGGGGCCCCCACCTCTCTAATCCTCTCCTGCCAGGTTCCAGGGTCCCGACCCAAACCATCAACTATCCACTTTCTCCAGGGATGCCGTAGGACTCTATGCTGGCCCGACCCACTGAGTTACTCCAGGACTTTGTGTCTATCTCCTCCCAGCCAACTACCTCAGCTTACCCCTCAGAACTCCTTCAAATATTTCCCCTCTCACTTTGGACCTGTGTAGCTGTCGCCAACCCTGGCCTACCTGTTGTGTGCATGGGGGTGAGGTTCACACAGACAGGGGCAGGACACACCTAGAGTCAGCAAGGGGATGGCCAGCGGACACTAGGACCCTGGAGCTGCCTGCCTTCCCCACACAGCAACTGCAGCGCCTGGAAAAATCACCACAGCAACCACAGCCCTGCATCCTGCATCGCATCCTGCACCGCATCGCATCCCGCATCGGGCAATGCAGAGCAACGCAGAGGCTGGAAAAATCACCACAGCAACCGCAGCCCTGCATCCTGTATCATGCGTCGCATCGCATCCCACATCGGGCAATGCAGAGCAACGCAGAGGCTGCACATGCAGGGAATGAATGCACGAGGCAGGGCCGTATGGGGAGAGAGGTGTTGGATGGGGAGAGGGGGAGATGTCAGACAACAACAGTGGTGAGGGCGAGAGAGGTACTACGGGGGGAGTGGTGGGGGGGGGGCGGTGGGGGGGGGGCGGTGGGGGGGGGAGTGGTGGGGGGGGTGGGGGGGGGTGGGTGGTGGGGGGGGTGGTAGGGGGTGGGTGGTGGGGGGAGCGTTGGGGGGAGCGGTGGTGGGTAGTGGTGGGGGGGGAGCGGTGGGGGGGAGCTGTGGGGGGGAGCGGTGGGGAGGAGCGGTGGGGGGAAGCGTTGGGGAGGAGCGGTGGGGGGGAGCGGTGGGGGGGGAGCGGTGGGGGGAGCGGTGGGGGGGGAGCGGTGGGGGGGAGCGGTGGGGGGCAGCGGTGAGGGGGGAGTGGTGGTGGGGGGGTGGGAGGGTTGGTCAGAGATTGTTTGCAGTAATGGTGGGAGGGAGTGTAGGGATGGGTGTAGGGAGTGTAGGGATGGGGGAGGGGTCAGAAGGGGAAGTGGGGGGAACAATGGGGAAGGGGGTGTTGAAAGAGGGTGGGGGAGTATTGAGCTGTGGGGGAGGGTTGTGTCGGGGGGGAGAAGTCTGTGGGAGAGGGGCAGAGGACGGTTCTGTGGGGGGAGGGGTCGGGGGGATCACGACGATGAAGACATGCAGTAGGGGGGGGGGGGGAGTTGCTGGAAGCTGCAGTGAGGGGAGGTGCCAGGGGAGGGGTCGGGGGGGAAGGGGGTACAGGAGCTGCAGTGAGGGGAGGTGCCAGGGGAGGGGTCGGGGGGGCAGGGGGTACAGGAGCTGCAGTGAGGGGAGGTGCCAGGGGAGGGGTCGGGGGGGAAGGGGGTACAGGAGCTGCAGTGAGGGGAGGTGCCAGGGGAGGGGTCGGGGGGGAAGGGGGTACAGGAGCTGCAGGGGGAGGGGTCTGGGGGAAGGGGTACAGGAGCTGATGGTGGGTAGGGGGTGGGGGGAAGGGGGGACAGGAGCTGAAGGTGAGGGGTGGGGTCGGGGTCTGGGGGGGGGGTTACAGGAGCTGCAGTGAGGGGAGGGGGGACAGGAGCTGCCGCGCTGTGAGGCTGCGCATCCCTGGTGGGAACACCAGTGCGAAGGATCGCGGGCATGGGCTGGGGTCTGCTCCCATCAGGTACAGTGTGGGCCGTGGGGGCATGGCTTGCTCTGTCCGAGAAACCTGGTCCAGCAGGAGGTGACATTGGTGATGGATGAGGGAAGGCCAGTGGATGTTGGTGATGAATTTCAGTAAGGCATTGATCAAATCCCCCTGGGTTGGCTGATCCAGTTTAAGATGCAGTTGGATCTGTGGTTGGATACAGAGTCTTAGCTACACAAGCGCTGTGTGTTGTAGGTGAGTTTAGTGATACAGCAAGGAAACAATAGACAATAGGTGCAGGAGGAGGCCATTCGGTCCTTCGAGCCAGCACCGCCATTCAATGTGATCATGGCTGATCATTCTCAATCAGTACCCCATTCCT
Organism: Rhinoraja longicauda; assembly: GCF_053455715.1. Classification (NCBI taxonomy): domain Eukaryota; kingdom Metazoa; phylum Chordata; class Chondrichthyes; order Rajiformes; family Arhynchobatidae; genus Rhinoraja; species Rhinoraja longicauda. The sequence continues at coordinate 751,220 of NC_135953.1, read as the reverse complement.
GCCTTCTCCCCATACCCCCTGACTCCGCTATCTTTAAAAGCTCTATCTAGCTCTCTCTTGAATGCAATTTTTTTTTCCAGCTCTGCTTCATTTCAGTTCCCACACCACGCTGTACAAAACCTGATAAGTAAAAAGGATCCCAGGTTTATATAATGGAATCAAATCCGAGAACAGCAAACCGAGACACATTGGATGCATTCGTAGACTTCTCAATTGGGTAAACTTCAACAGGTAATTTTTAAAATACGTTACAGTAATTAATAATTGAGTGCATCTATTTGTCGCTTGCAAGTGTTTGGCGAGAGGCTGCTTTTAAGTAAGTGTGCAGACATTACATGGTGATTCACTGGTCAATACTTCGATACCACACACCACATGCTATCAGCTTCAAATGCCGAGCCATATACTGACTAGGTTCACTAGGCAGGCAAGTCTGAGCAACTTCACACACCTTTACAGGCAAGGTCTCTTACCCCAAGGCAAGAGAACCGTCCCTTGTGTGTCAGGAAACAGGTCTCATGGTCATCATGATTCAGGCTCTGTGAGCGTATGGAACATAAATCAGTGGCTGCATTAGATTTAAAGCACTGAGACAGAATGTGAAGCATGCTGAATGAATGCAAATCATTCCTTCAGACTAGACCTTGAACTAATGAGATATGCTTGTCTCACGAGCTAACCAGCCTTGTTTCACTAACCAACAAACAGGCCCAATGGCCCACTCTGTCCATAATTCTGCATTTAGTATTATGTAATGAACCAGATTTGATAAGGGAACTCAAGGTAAAGGAACCACTGGGAGGTAGCGACCACAACATGATAAGTGTTAATCTGCAGTTTGAGAGGGAGAAGGTGAAATCTGATGTGTTGGTGTTGCAGCTGGGCAAAGGGCACTACAGAGGCATGAGGGAGGAGCTGGCCAACGTTGACTGGAAAGGGACCCTTGCAGTGATGACGGTGGAACAGCAAAGGCAGGGATTTCAGGGAACAATCCGGCAAGATTCTAGTGGGAGAAAGAGGCGACCGTGGCTGACATGGGAAGTCAAGGACAGTAAAAACTAAACGAGAAGGCGTTTAGCAGAGCAAGGATTAGTGGGAAGCCAGAGGATGGGGAAACGTTTAAAGAACAACAGAAGGTGTAAAAAGGCAATACAGGGAGAAAAGATGAAATACGAAGATAAGCTAGCCAATAATATAGAAGAGGATAGCAAGAGTTTTGTCAGTTATATAAAGAGCAAGAAAGAGGCAAGAGTGGACATTGGACCGCTGGAGAATGATGCAGGAGAAGTGATAATGGGGAATAAAGAAATGGCAGAGGAGTTGGATATCAGTCTTCACAGTGGAAGACACCAGCAACGTGCCTGCAATTCAAGAGAGTCAGGGGGTGGGAGTTAGAGGAGTGGCTATTACTGGGGAGAAGGTGCTGGAAGCTGAAAGGGCTGAAGATGGATAAGTCACCTGGGCCGGATGGACTGCACCCTAGGGTGCTGAAAGAGGTGGCTTTACAGATTGTGGAGGCATTGACAGTGATATTACAGGAATCACTAGAGTCAGGAGTGGTAGCAGTTGATTGGGAAATTGTCAACATAACCCCACTGCATGAGAAGTGAGCAAGGCAGAATAGTGGGAACTATAGGCCGGTTAGTCTGAGACTTCGGTGGTTGGTAATATTTTAGAGTCCATTATAAAGGATGAGGTTATGTAGTACTAAGAAGTTCACAATAAGATAGGCCAAAGTCAGCATGACTTTGTGAATGGGAGGTCTTGCTTGGAATTTTCCGGAATTCTTTGAAGGAGTAAACAGCAGGACAGACAAGGGAGAGTCAGTAGATGTTGTTTAATTAGATTTTCAGAAAGCCTGTGATAAGGTGCCACACGTGAGGCTGCTTAGGAAGATGAGAGCCCACAGTATTAAAGGGCAGATACTGGCATGGGCAGCAGGCTGGCTGGGTGGCAGAGGGCACAGAGTGGCAGTGAAGGGGGCTGTTTCTGGTTGGCTGCCAGTGACTGGTGGAGTTCCACAGGGGTCGGTGCTGGGGCCGCTACACTTCACGCTGTGTATTAATGATTTGGACGAGGGGATTGAAGGCTTTGTGGCCAAGTTTGTGGATGATACGACAATAGGTGGAGGGGCAGGTAGTGTAGAGAAAGCAGGGACTCTGCAGAAGGACTTGGACAGGTTGGGAGAGTGGGCAGAGAAGTGGCAGATGGAATATAGTGCAGCAAAGTGTGGAGTTATGCATTTTGGTCGTAGGAATAAAGGCGTAGAATAATTTCTAAATGGGGAGAGAATCCAGAAACCGGAGGTGCAAAGGGATTTGGGAGCTGGTGCAGGATTCCCAAAACGTTAATCTGCAACTCGAATCGGTAGTAAAGAAAGCAAGCTCAACTTAATACTAGCATTTATTTCAAGAGAGCTTGTATCCAAAAACAGGGATGCAATACTGAGGCTGTATAAGGCACAGGTCAGGCCGCATTTGGAGTATTGTGAGCAATAGGTTTGGTTAGAGTGGATGTGGAGAGGATATTTCCACTATTGGGAGTCTAGGACCAGAGGTTGTAAACTCAGAATTAAAGGACGTTCTTTTAGGAAGGAGATGAGGAGGAACTCCTTTAGTCAGAGGGTGGTGAATCTGTGGAATTCTTTGCCACAGAAGCCTGCGGACGCCAAGTTTCAGTGGATATTTTTAAGGCAGAGATAGATAGATTGTTGATTAGTACGGGTGTCAGAGGTTGCGGGGAGAAGGCAGGTGAATGGGGTGAGGAGGGGGAGATTGATCAGCCATGATTGAATGGCAGAGTAGACTTGATGGGCCGAATGGCCTAATTCTGCTCCTATCACTGACGACCTCGTGACCAGGCAGTGATCACCAGTGCACTGGTTCTATTTTACAACTCCAATAGTGTTGCTCTGGTTGGAGGCTTGTGGGGGGAGGGGAGGGGTGTGTGGGGGGAGGGGAGGGGTGTGTGGGGGAGGGGTCTGTGGGGGGAGGGGTTTGTGGGGGGAGGGGTGTGTGGGGGAGGGGAGGGTGTGTGGGGGAGGGGAGGGGTGTGTGGGGGTAGGGGAGGGGTGTGTGGGGGACGGGTGTGTGGGGGAGGGTTCTGTGGGGGGAGGGGTGAGTGGGGGGGAGGGGTCTGTGAGTGGGGGGAGGGGTCTGTGAGTGAGGGGTGAGGCGTATGTGGGGGAGGGGAGGCGTGTGTGGGGGAGGGGAGGGGAGGGGTGAGTGTGGGGAGGGGTCTGTGGAGGTGCTTGGGGGAGGGGTGCGTGGGGGGAGGGGTCTATGGGGGAGGGGTCTGTGGGGGGAGGGTGAGTGGGGGGGAGGGGTCTGTGAGTGAGGGGAGGGTGAGTGGGGGGAGGGGTCTGTGAGTGAGGGGAGTTGGGGGGGAGGGTATGTGAGTAAGGGGTGTGTGGAGAAGGGGTGAGTAGGGGGGAGGACTGTGTGGGGGAGGGGTCTGTGTGGGGAGGGGTCTGTGAGTGAGGGGTGAGTGGGGAGGGGTGTGTGGGGAAGGGGTGTGTGGGGGAGGGGTCTGTGGAGGAGGGATGTGTGGGGGGGAGGGGTGTGTGTGGGGGAGGGATATGTGGGGGAGGGGTGTGTGGGGGAGGGGTGTGTGGGGCAGGGGTGTGTGGGGCAGGGGTGTGTGGGGAGGGGTGTTTGGGGGAGGGGTGTGTGGAGGAGGGATGTGGGGGGGAGGGGTGGTGTGGGGGAGGGGTGTGTGTGTGGGGAGGGGTGTGTGGGGGAGGGGTTTGTGGGGGAGGGGTCTGTGGAGGAGGGATGTGGGGGAGGGGTGTGTGTGGGGGAGGGGTGTGTGGAGGAGGGGTCTGTGGAGAAGGAGTGTGTGGGGGGGAGGGGTGTGTGGGGGAGGAGTGTGTGTGGGGGAGGGGTGTGTGTGGGGGAGGGGTGTGTGTGGGGGAGGGGTGTGTGTGGGGGAGGGGTGTGTGGGGGGGAGGAGTGTGTGTGGAGGAGGGGTGTGTGTGGGGGAGGGGTGTGTGTGGAGGAGGGGTGTGTGGGGGGGAGGGGTGTGTGGGGGGAGGGGTGTGTGGGGGGGAGGGGTGTGTGGGGGAGGAGTGTGTGTGGAGGAGGGGTGTGTGTGGGGGAGGGGTGTATGGGGGGAGGAGTGTGTGTGGGGGAGGGGTGTATGGGGGGAGGAGTGTGTGTGGAGGAGGGGTGTGTGTGGGGGAGGGGTGTGTGTGGAGGAGGGGTGTGTGGGGGGGAGGGGTGTGTGGGGGGAGGGGTGTGTGGAGGGGAGGGGTATGTTGGGGCCGTCTCTGCACGAGGGAAGCACAGTGTTGCTGTCCGTCCACACGCAGTCTCCATACAAACATCAGCCTGTCTCTCCTCGCACAGATGCTGCTCAACCCCCTGAGATCCTCTGCTAGATTGTTTGTTGCCTGTAACAGCATTGATGCCCAGAGGGTTGTTGGGTCCAAGTCTCTAAGCTCCCTGCAAGTGGCAGCACAGTAGATAGAATGGTGAAGAAGGCGTATGGTATACTTGGTATTGGTCAGGGCAGTAAGTGTGAGTGGACAAGTCATGATGCAGCTTTATTGAGTTTAGTGAGACTGCATTTGGAGCTGAAACAGAGAAGTAGGTCAGAAATTGGAAGGAGTGTTGGGGAGGTAGAGGTTGGGATCAGCAAGACTCAAGGGGTAGACATGCCGGGTGAGGGGAAGGAAGATGGTGATGCTGATGCAGGAGTATTGTGGGGAAAGCAGTTGAGTTTCAAGTCTGGATCAGTGTTTGGGACGATGATGTTGTGGCCATTGGGAAACATGGTTGTGAGATGGACATGGCGGGCAGCTCAGTGTTGCGGAGTTACCATGTTTCAGACGTGATGCAGAGGAGGGGGGGGGGGTAAAGAGGTGGAGGAGTTACGTTACTGATCAGGGAGGCTATCATGGCGACACTTAGAGAGGATATACTGGAGGGTTCATCCACTGAGGCGGTGTGGCTGCAGCTTAGAAATAATAAAGGTGCCAGCACTCCAATGGCATTGTATGAGAGCCCCCAGTAGCAAGTGGCAGATAGAGGAGCAGATATGCAGACAGATGACTGAAAGATGCCAAAGTCTTAGTGCGACTTTAACGGCCCCAATATTGACTGGGACTTGCTCAGTGCCAGAGGCTTAGCCGGGGCAGAGTTTGTGAGATGAATTTGTGACCTTGTGTTGGGAACTAAATTGTGTTCGGGTGGACGAGTGGAGAGCATCTTGGGATAGTGATCACAACTCCATAAGTTTTAATATGTAGGAAGGAACTGCAGATGGTGATTTAAACCGAAGATAGACACAAAATGCTGGAGTAACTCAGCAGGACGGGCAGCATCACTGGAGAGAAGGAATGGGTAACATTTTGGGTCGAGACCCTTCTCCGGACTAGTCAGGGGAGCAGGAAACAAGAGATATAGACAGTGATGTAGAGAGATATAGGACAAATATATGAAAAATGCAAAAAAAGTGACAATGATAAAGGAGACAGGCCATTGTTAGCTGTTTGCTGGGTGAGAATGGGAAGCTGGTGCGACTTGGGTGGGGGAGGGAGGGAGGGAGAGAGAGGGAATGCCGGGGCTACCTGAAGTGAGAGAAATCAATATTCATGCCACTGGGCTGTAAGCTGCCCAAGTGAAATATGAGATGCTGTTCTTCCCATTTGTGATTAGGCTCACTCTGACAATGGAGGAGACCTAAGGCAGAAAGGTCTGTGTGGGAATGGGAATGGGAATGAAAGTGTTTGGCAACCGGGAGATCAGGAAGGTTCAGGCAGGCTGAGCGAAGGTGTTCAGAGAAATGATCGCCCAGTCTGCGTTTGGTCTCGCTGATCTATAAGCGTCCACATTTTGAACAACGGATACAGTTGATGAGGTTGGAGGAGGTGCAAGTGAACCTCTGCCTAACCTGATAAATCACCAGGACCTGATGGGATCAGTCCCAGATTACTGAGAGACAAGAAAAGAGATTGCAGGAGGCTTGACAAAGATCATGATGTCTTCTCTATCCAGACTGGAGAGCAGCCAATCCTTTGTTTAAGCAGGGAAGAAGAGAGAATTCAGGGTATTATACATTGGTAAGCACCATGTGAGGAAGGAAGCTATTGCAGAGTATTCTTCGGGATACGGTGCACTCCATTTGTAAGGGAATGTGTTAATTGGAGATAGTCAGGATGGCTTTGTAACTTCGAAAGCAAAATCAAGTCTTTGGATCGAGTTTTTTGAGGAGGCGATGAAGGTGATTGATGAAAGCTGGGCAGTGGATGTTGTCTGCATGGATTTTAGTGAAGGATTTACCTTACTAACATCTTTAGTAAGGGTTATGATGGAAGGAGAATCTTCAGGCTGGAGGCCTGTGACCAGTGGAGTTCCGCAGGGATCAGTGCTGGGACCTCTGCTGTTTGTGATTATAGATAAATCACTTGGATGTAAATGTAAATGGGCTGGTTAGTAAGTTTGCAGATGACACCAAGATTGCTGGGATCATGGACTGTGAGGAGCGTTTAGATTTATTATTGTCACATGTACTATGTCACGGCACGGTAGCGCAGCGGTAGAGTTGCTGCTTTACAGCGAATGCAGCGCCGGAGACTCAGGTTCGATCCTGACTACGGGTGCTGCACTGTAAGGAGTTTGTACGTTCGCCCCGTGACCTGCGTGGGTTTTCTCCAAGATCTTCGGTTTCCTCCCACACTCCAAAGACGTACAGGTATGTAGGTTAATTGACTGGGTATATGTAAAAAATTGTCCCTAGTGGGTGTAGGATAGTGTTAGTGTGCGGGGATCACTGGGCGGTGCGGACTTGGTGGGCCGAAAAGGCCTGTTTCCGCGCTGTATCTAAAAAAATATGAAAATACTAAGGTACAGTAAAAAGTTTTGTTTTGCCTGCTATCCAATGTTCAGATATATTACAGTTAAATACAACTGAGCCAAACTCAAGTCCAATAGAAGAGTTAAAGGAGTAGTAAAAATGTATTGGATAATAGTAGATCATTCACTGGGAAGAGCAGAGAGCCGCCACCATCTAAACCATGGGGAAAAGCTCAGTGACAACATGTGGAGGCTTTGGAGATGGTGTAGATAGAGGAGGTTTACCAGACGCTGCCTGGATTAGAGGGTTTCAGCTACTGGGAGAGGTTGGACAGACTTGGATTGTTTTCCATGGAATGGTGGTTTGCATTTCAGTTTAGTTTATTGTCACGTATATCGAAGTACAGTGAAAAGCTTTTGTTGCGGGCTAACCAGTCAGTGGAAAGACAATACAATGTGTGGGGGCCCGGTGTGTATAGGGGGCCGGGGGGGCCGGGACTGACCTGTGTGGGGGCCCGGTGTGGGGGGGCCCGGTGTGTGTGGGGGCCCGGTGTGGGGGGGGCCCGGTGTGTGTGGGGGGGCCCGGTGTGTGTGGGGGGGGGCCGGTGTGTGGGGGGGGCCCGGTGTGTGTGGGGGGGCCCGATGTGTGTGTATAGGGGGGGGCCAGGACTGACCTGTGTGGGGGCCCGGTATGTATAGGGGGCCGGTGTGTGGGGGGGCCAGTGTGTGGGGGGCCCGGTGTGTGGGGGGGGGCCCGGTGTGTGTATATAGGGGGGGGGGCGGGACTGACCTGAGTGGGGGCCCGGTGTGTGGGTGGGGCCGGTGTGCGGGGGGGCCCGGTGTGTGGGGGGGCCCGGTGTGTGTGTATAGGGGGGGGCGGGGAGGGCCGGGACTGACCTGTGTAGGGGGCCCGGTGTGTGGGGGGGCCCGGTGTGTGGGGGGGGGCCCGGTGTGCGGGGGGGGGCCGGTGTGCGGGGGGGGCCGGTGTGCGGGGGGGCCCGGTGTGTGGGGGGGGGGGGCCCGGTGTGTGTGGGGGGCCCGGTGTGCGGGGGGGGGGCCGGTGTGCGGGGGGGGGGGGCCGGTGTGTGGGGGGGCCCGGTGTGTGGGGGGGGGCCCGGTGTGCGGGGGGGGCCCGGTGTGCGGGGGGGGCCGGTGTGCGGGGGGGGCCCGGTGTGTGGGGGGGGGGGGCCCGGTGTGTGTGGGGGGCCCGGTGTGCGGGGGGGCCCGGTGTGTGTGGGGGGGGGCCCGGTGTGCGGGGGGGGGCCCGGTGTGCGGGGGGGGGCCGGTGTGCGGGGGGGCCCGGTGTGTGGGGGGGGGGGCCCGGTGTGTGTGGGGGGCCCGGTGTGCGGGGGGGGGCCGGTGTGCGGGGGGGGCCCGGTGTGCGGGGGGGGCCCGGTGTGCGGGGGGGGCCGGTGTGCGGGGGGGCCCGGTGTGTGGGGGGGGGGGGCCCGGTGTGCGGGGGGGGCCCGGTGTGCGGGGGGGGGCCGGTGTGCGGGGGGGGGGCCGGTGTGTGGGGGGGGGGGGCCCGGTGTGTGTGGGGGGCCCGGTGTGCGGGGGGGGGCCGGTGTGTGGGGGGGGGCCGGTGTGTGTGTATAGGGAGGGGTCGGGACTGACCTGTGGGGGGGGGCCGGTGTGTGTGTATAGGGGGGGGGGGCGGGGGGGGCCGGGACTGACCTGTGTGGGGGCCCGGTGTGTGTGTATAGGGAGGGGTCGGGACTGACCTGTGTGGGGGCCCGGTGTGTGTGTGGGGGGGCCCGGTGTGTGTGTATAGGGAGGGGTCGGGACTGACCTGTGTGGGGGGGGCCCGGTGTGTGTGTGTATAAGGCGGGGGGGGCGGGGGGGGGGCCGGGACTGACCTGTGTGGGGGGGGCCCGGTGTGTGTGTGTATAAGGCGGGGGGGGGCGGGGGGGGGGGCCGGGACTGACCTGTGTGGGGGGGGGCCCGGTGTGTGTGTATAAGGCGGGGGGGGGCGGGGGGGGGGCCGGGACTGACCTGTGTGGGGGGGGGCCCGGTGTGTGTGTATAAGGCGGGGGGGGGGCCGGGACTGACCTGTCGCCGCCGCGGATCAACTTCACTCGGAAAAAGTTGGACGCCTCCGGCACTTCCGGCTCAGTCCGCGCCTCACTTCCGGCGCCGCGCTCCCGGACCCGCCCCGTGACGTCATCGCGTCCCCGCCCCCTTATGTCACCTGGTCCCCGCCCCCTCACGGCATACAGGCCCCGCCCAACACGTCACCCAGACCCCGCCCCTATAACGGCACCCAGACGTTCTGGTCCTGGTCCTGGTTCTATCCTGGTTCTATCCTGGTCCTGGTTATGGTTGATTACTGCACCAACAGACATCGTGACCTCCTCAATTCACCATTGCACCGAGCACCACAGCCCCACCCGGCTCAGACACGCCCCGCATAGAGTGGGTCGCCCTGAACCGGTTCAACGCCAACATGCATCGTTGGGGGTTGTGTCCATCAGCAGCCTGTGTGTGTGGAGCAGACCAGCAAACAGCGCAGCACGGCATGTCCGACTGCACTGTCCTCCATCCTCCTGGTGGAGGGGTAGACCTCACGGCCCTTGACAACAGCAGCACATTGCACTGGCTACAGCGCCTGGAGGGGCGATACATAACTCCTGCTGCCTCAAACACAAGGAGAAGAAGACTGGGCAAACACCTCATAAGTGGTTGTCCCGCGCAGGTCTAAGTGAGTAGAGTCGTGATTACCTTTTGAAGTGGGCCTTTGTGATCAAGTTGAGGAGATCTAGTTGCTCAATCCCCTTTTTAAAAGACTGAACATCAGGAGCGGCGTGTGTGTGTTGGGTGGTAATAGGTTGTGGGAGGTAAGTGTGGATCAGGTGCTGGTGGGAGTGTTGTGTGAGAGTCATATTAGGTTTCAAGCATTGTTCCAATGTTTTAACACCATTATATTTAAACTTCTGCAGTCACTCTGCGCTGGCAGGGGGGGCTGGTAGTGGTGGATTGTGTAGTTGCTGAGCCTGGCGAGGGTGTTGGGGCTGGGCTGCCACTGCTGGGCTGCCACTGCTGGGTTGGCACTGCTGGGCTGCCACTGCTGGGCCGGCACTGCTGGGCTCCCACTGCTGGGTTGGCACTGCTGGGCCGGCACTGCTGGGCTCCCACTGCTGGGTTGGCACTGCTGGGCCGGCACTGCTGGGCTCCCACTGCTGGGCTCCCACTGCTGGGTTGGCACTGCTGTGCTCCCACTGCTCTGCTCCCACTGCTGGGCTCCCACTGCTGGGCTCCCACTGCTGGGCTGGCACTGCTGGGCTCCCACTGCTGGGTTGGCACTGCTGGGCTCCCACTGCTGGGCTCCCACTGCTGGGTTGGCACTGCTGGGCTCCCACTGCTGGGTTGGCACTGCTGGGCTCCCACTGCTGGGTTGGCACTGCTGGGCTCCCACTGCTGGGTTGGCACTGCTGGGCTCCCACTGCTGGGCTCCCACTGCTGGGTTGGCACTGCTGGGCTCCCACTGCTGGGCTCCCACTGCTGGGTTGGCACTGCTGGGCTCCCACTGCTGGGCTCCCACTGCTGGGTTGGCACTGCTGGGCTGCCACTGCTGGGCTCCCACTGCTGGGCTCCCACTGCTGGGCTCCCACTGCTGGGCCCCCACTGCTGGGCCCCCACTGCTGGGCCCCCACTGCTGGGTTGCCACTGCTGGGCTCCCACTGCTGGGTTGGCACTGCTGGGCTCCCACTGCTGGGCTCCCACTGCTGGGCTCCCACTGCTGGGCTCCCACTGCTGGGCCCCCACTGCTGGGCTCCCACTGCTGGGTTGGCACTGCTGGGCTCCCACTGCTGGGCTCCCACTGCTGGGCTCCCACTGCTGGGCTCCCACTGCTGGGCCCCCACTGCTGGGCCCCCACTGCTGGGCCCCCACTGCTGGGCTCCCACTGCTGGGCTCCCACTGCTGTAATTGTGGAGCGATCGCGCCTCGGCTGCAGTGCACGCTGGCCCCGCCCACAGGTGCTCCCGGCAGCTGCCGCCCAATTCCAACGCGCTGCCGCTGCCGCTGCCTCGGGCCCAGGGCCCAGGGCCGTCCCGACTCTACGGTCGACGCGCCTGGGTGAGTATTTAGTGCCTCGGCCTTTACCGGCCGCACACCTCCGTGGGTGTCGGTTCTCCCGGTGGCCTCCGGTCTCTCCCCCGCGAAGCAGTCGCAGGCTCGTAATCTCGGGCCTACACAGGTGCTGGGGCGCGATGTGGGCCGGGCCGGGCCGGGCCTTCCCTTCACACACCGCCCGCCCTGTGCAGCTTGCAGCGTGAGTCACGTCGGCAGCTCGCCGCTGACTACTGAGCAGGTAAGTATACCTACATATATTGGCCCCTTACCGAGCGGGTGGGAAACTGTTTTTGTTCTCCAGGGCTCCTCTACCTTATCTTCCTGTTAACCTTGTCGCTGGGTTCCTTTTTGTTAACCTTCTTTTTTCTTTCTGACGCACTTGTTAACTTTTTTTCTTGTGGTTTTTGTTGTTTTCCTTTTCTAGGCTAAACACCCACCATGTTGTACTTGGTGGTCCGGTGGGTGGGTACCTGTTGTACCTTTGTTGTGACTCTGGACAGACCACGTGTACACATGTTTATGATGTTATCATGGTGCAGCTTAACTCCAGGCTGTTTATCCCAAGGCCGCCTGGATCCAGAGTGACCGTCTAATCACACCAATCACTTATATACACAGCCATACAAAGTAGTTCTTGGATACACAAAGTAGTCCCAGCAATATCACAACATCCCCCTTGTCTTATATATTACAACAGTTACTGGTCACTGGTTACTGATCACTGGTTGCTGGTTACTGATCTCCGGTCACTGGTTACTGATGACCAGTCAATGGTTACTGATGACCGGTTGCTAGTTACTGATGACCGGTTGCTAGTTGCTGATGACAGGTCGCTGGTTACTGATCACCAGTCGCTGGATAGTGATGACCGGTCACTGGTTACTGATCACCAGTCGCTGGATAGTGATGACCGGTCGCTGGTTACTGATTGCCAGTCGCTGGTTACTGATCACCAGTTGCAGGTTACTGATGCCCAGTTGCTGGTTATTGATCACTGGTTGCTGGTTACTGATCACTGGTCGCTGGTTACTGATGCCCAGTTGCTGGTTACTGATGACCGGTCGCTGGTTACTGATGACCGGTCGCTGGTTACTGATCACCAGTCGCTGGTTACTGGTCACTGGTTACTGATCAGCGGTCGCTGTTAACCTCCTGAACAAGAGCATAGACTGATATGAGTACAACCCCCCTCACCCTCCACACCAACATCTTGTCCAACTGCAACATGACATCCAACATCTACAGTTAATAATAATAATAATGCATTACATTTATATAGCGCTTTTCTAAACACTCAAAGACGCTTTACAGGGATTACTAGAACATAGAAAAGAAAAGAAATAGATAAATAAGTAAACGAACAGAGAAAGGAGACAGAAGGTGAGGTGACGGTCAGTGGTTGAAGGCAGTGCTGAACAGGTGAGACTTCAGTGATGTTTTGAATGTGGTGAGTGTGGGGGAGTCTCTAACGGTTTGGGGTAGTGAGTTCCAGAGGGTGGGAGCAGCGATGGAGAAAGCCCTGTCCCCCCAGGATCTGAGTTTGGTCCGGATGGGGGGGGACAGGAGGTTGGCAGCAGCAGAGCGGAGGGTGCAGGTGGGAGTGTGCCTGTGGAGGAGGTCAGTCAGGTAGGATGGGGCCAGGTTATGGAGGGCTTTGTAGGTCATGAGGAGGATTTTGTACTGGATTCTCTGGGGGATGGGGAGCCAGTGGAGCTTGTAAAGGACAGGGGTGATATGGGCACGGATCGAGGTGTGGGTGAGTAGACGGGCAGCGGAGTTTTGAATGTATTGAAGTTTACTGATGATTTTTGAGGGTGCGCCATAGAGGAGGCTGTTGCAGTAGTCCAGACGGGAGGTGATGAAGGCGTGGATGAGGGTTTCTGCAGCTGTGGAGGAGAGGGATGGACGGAGACTCGCAATGTTTTTGAGGTGGAAGAAGGCTGTCTTGGTGATGTGTTTGATGTGTTTGTCGAAGGAGAGGGTTTGATCAAAGATGATTCCAAGATTCCGGATGTGAGGGGAGGTGGATACTGGGAGACCATCAATATTGAGGATGAAGTTGTGGGTGGATTTGGTGAGCGTTTTTGGACCAATGATGATGATTTCAGATTTGTTGCAGTTGAGTTTGAGGAAATTGAATTGAAGCCAAGATTTTATTTCAGTGATGCAGTTTGTCAGTGTAGAGTGTGTGGTGGGGGAGATTGACTTGGTGGAGATGAGGAGCTGGATATCATCGGCGAAGCAGTGGAAGTTGAGACCATAACGGCGGATTAATTGACCAAGGGGGAACAGGTACAGGATGAAGAGGAGGGGGCCGAGAACTGAACCTTGGGGGACACCTTGGGGGAGGGGAGCGGTGGGGGATTTGCAGTTATTAATGGAGATGAACTGGTGCCTGTCGGAGAGGTATGATTTGATCCAGGATAGGGCAGTGCAGGTGATGTTAAAGGTGGTTTCAGGTCGGGTGAGGAGGATGGAGTGATTTATGGTGTCAAAGGCAGCGCTGAGGTCGAGTAGGATGAGGATGTTGAGGTTGCCAGCGTCGGAGGAGAGGAGAATGTCGTTTGTGATTTTGAGGAGCGCAGTTTCAGTACAGTGGTTGGAGCGGAATCCGGATTGGAAAGTTTCATACAGGTTATTGGTAGAGAGGTGGTATTTGAGTTGGGAAGCTACAGCACGTTCCAAAACTTTGGACAGAAAGGGTAGGTTGGAGATTGGTCTGAAGTTGTTTGGGGTGTCAGGGTTTAGACCAGGTTTTTTCAGAATGGGGGTGACAGCAGCGATTTTGAGGGATGGGGGGACGATGCCAGGGGACAGGGAGGAGTTTATTGTTGCAGTGATAAGTGGAGAGAGAGCAGGAAGGCAGGCCTTGACAAAGCTGGAGGGGATGGGGTCCAGAGAGCAGGTGGCAGTTTTCATTCCTGTGAAGAGGTCAGAGAGGTCGGTGGTGGAGATTGGGGAGAACTGAGGCAGGGGCTGACAGGATAAGGGGGGGCAGGTGGTTTGAGGGGGAGCAGGTGCGTTGGTGGTTAAGGTGCTGTAGATGTTGTCTATTTTGCTTTGGAAGAATAAAAGGAAAGAGGTGCATGTTAATGGACACAGAGTGCTGGAGCAACTCAGCGGGTCAGGCAGCATCTCTGGAGAGAAGGAATGGGGGACGTTTCGGGTCGAGATGTGATCATGGCTGATCATCCACAATCAGTACCCCGTTCCTGCGTTTTACCCATATCCCTTGATTCCGTTAGCCCTAAGAGCTAAATCTAACTCTCTCTTAAAAAACACCCAGTGAATTGGCCTCCACTGCCTTCTGTGGCAGAGAATTCCACAGATACACAACTCTCTGGGTGAAAAGGTTTTTCCTCATCTCAGTCCTAAACGGCCGACCCCTTATTCTTAAACTGTGACCCCTGGTTCTGGACTCCCCCAACATTGGGAACATGTTTCCTGCATCTAGCGTGTCCAATCCTTTAAGAATTTTATGTTTCTACAAGATGCAGTTGTACAGGGCCCTAGTGAGACCGCACCTGGAGTACTGTGTGCAGTTTTGGTCTCCAAATTTGAGGAAGGATATTCTTGCTATTGAGGGCATGCAGTGTAGGTTTACTAGGTTAATTCCCGGAATGGTGGGACTCATATGTTGAAAGACTGGAGCGACTAGGCTTGTATACACTGGAATTTAGAAGGATGAGAGGGGATCTTATCGAAACGTATAAGATTATTAAGGGATTGGACACGCTAGAGGCAGGAAACATGTTCCCAATGTTGGGGGAGTCCAGAACCAGGGGTCTGTACTGGCATCCGTCCATCTGTGGGAGGTGATGGTGTGGCTTGGCGTTGTCCTGCTTGGAGAGGGGGATTGTTCATCTGCGGTTACATCTCACTGTGCCCAGCGAGGATGAAGGGTCCTCTCCATGTGATTTGGCTGCTGAGCCTGGGCAGGTAAATGGGAATCTGCATCCCCCTCTCCACCTGGTCGGCTGACTCCAGCGGGGCGGCGTGGCTGCTACGTCTGGGGTTACTTGGCTGCAGGAGTTGCCGGAAGGCAGACGCACGAGTGGTCAGCCGACCGTCTCTAGGGCCTCCAGCTCCAGTGCCTGTGGCTGTCCCGAGCCTTACCCACAAGCCCATAGTTGGGACCTGGTTGATGGACGTCAGGACGTGTCCACACGCCGGTGGGGTAGGTCTGCACGTCGCATCTCCGGGGGCCGCAGTGCCTCCGAGACCCCCGTGCAATGTAGCCTGGGACTGAAGGTGGCCCCAGTGGCCATGTGTTGCCAGGAGGCGGCCCTGCGAGAGTCTGGATGAGGCAGAGGTTCTGTACTGGCAGGGGGAGACCCACACACTCGGCCCCCGTTTTTGCAAAGACCGCTAGCCAGTGGCATCTGGATTTATACCAGGGCACTGGACAGAGGCAACACCCTGTGGCTCGCCCCACCAACACACCAAACCACGGGCCACAGTTTAAGAATAAGGGGTCGGCCATTTAGAACGGAGATGAGGAAAAACCTTTTTCAGTCAGAGAGTTGTGAATCTGTGGAATTCTCTGCCTCAGAAGGCAGTGGAGGCCAATTCTCTGAATGCATTCAAGAGAGAGCTGGATAGAGCTCTTAAGGATAGCGGAGTCAGGGGGTATGGGGGGAAGGCAGGAACGGGGTAATGATTGTGGATGATCAGCCATGATCATGGTGAATGGCGGTACTAGCTTGAAGGGCCGAATAGCCTACTTCTGCACCTATTGTCTATAAGATCCCCTCTCATCCTTCTAAATTCCAGTGTATACAAGCCCAGTCGACCTAGTCTTTCATCATATGTCGGTTCCGCCATCCCGGGAATTAACCTAGTAAACCTACGCTGCACTCCCTCAATAGCAAGAATGTCCTTCCTCAAATTAGGAGACCAAAACTGCACACAGTACTCCAGGTGCGGTCTCACCAGGGCCCTGTACACCTGCAGAAGGACCTCCTTGCTCCTAAACTCAAATCCCCACACAATGAAGGCCAACATGACATTAGCTTTCTTCACTGCCTGCTGTACCCGCACTCTTACTTTCAGTGACTGATGTACAAACACACCCAGGTCTCGCTGCACTTCCCCCTTACCTAATCTGACACCATTCAGATAATACTCTGCCTTCCTGTTCTTGCCACCAAAGTGGATAACCTCACATTTATCCACATTAAACTGCATCTGCCATGCATCCACCCACTCACACAACCTGTCCAAGTCACCCTGCAACCTCCTCACAGTTCACACTACCACCCAGCTTTGTATCATCTGTGCCTGAAGATTAGTCAAGCATGATTTCCCCTCCATAAATCCCTGCTGACTTTGACCGATCCAGTCACTGCTTTCCAAATGCTCTGCTATAACATCTTTAATAATCGACTCCAGCATCTTCCCCACTACCGATGTAAGACAGTGTGGTCTATAATTCCCCATTTTCTCTCTCTCTCCTTTATTAAAAAGTGGAGTTACATTGGCCTCCATCCACAGGAACTGATCCAGAGTCGAGAGAACATTGGAAAATGATCACCAATGCATCCACGATTTCTAGGGCCACCTCCTTGAGTACTCTGGGATGTAGACCATCAGGCCTTCAGTCCCAACAGTTTACCTAACACTATTTCCTGACCAATGTGGTTCCCTTCAGTTCCTCCCTCCCACTAGATCCTCGCCCCCCCTAGAGTGTGTGTGTGTGTGTGTGTGTGTGTGTGTGTGTGTGTGTGGTGTGTGTGTGTGTGTGAGTCGAGTGTGTGTGTATGTGGGGGGTGTGTATGTGTGTGTGGGGTGTGTGTGTGTGTGTGTGTGTGACAATAGACAATAGGTGCAGGAGTAGGCCATTCAGCCCTTCGAGCCAGCACCGCCATTCAATGCGATCATGGCTGATCACTCTCAATCAGTACCCCGTTCCTGCCTTCTCCCCATACCCCCTCACTCCGCTATCCTTAAGAGCTCTATCCAGCTCTCTCTTGAAAGCATCTAACGAACTGGCCTCCACTGCCTTCTGAGGCAGAGAATTCCACACCTTCACCACTCTCTGACTGAAAAAGTTCTTCCTCATCTCCGTTCTAAATGGCCTACCCCTTATTCTTAAACTGTGGCCCCTTGTTCTGGACTCCCCCAACATTGGGAACATGTTTCCTGCCTCTAATGTGTCCAATCCCCTAATTATCTTATATGTTTCAATAAGTTGATTTGTCAAGCATGATTTCCCCTTCGTAAATCCATGCTGACTCGGAATGATCCTGTTACCGCTATCCAAATGCTCAGCAATTTCGTCTTTTATAATTGACTCCAGCATCTTCCCCACCACTGATGTCAGACTAACTGGTCTATAATTTCCCGTTTTCTCTCTCCCTCCTTTCTTAAAAAGTGGGATAACATTTGCTATCCTCCAATCCACAGGAACTGATCCTGAATCTATAGAACATTGAAAAATGATCTCCAATGCTTCCACTATTTCTAGAGCCACCTCCTTAAGTACTCTGGGATGCAGACCATCAGGCCCTGGGGATTTATCAGCCTTCAGTCCCATCAGTCTACCCAAAACCATTTCCTGCCTAATGTGGATTTCCTTCAGTTCCTCCATCACCCTAGGTTCTCCGGCCCCTAGAACATTTGGGAGATTGTGTGTATCTTCCTCAGTGAAGACAGATCCAAAGTAACGGTTTAACTCGTCTGCCATTTCTTTGTTCCCCATAATAAATTCCCCCGCTTCTGTCTTCAAGGGACCCACATTTGCCTTGACTATTTTTTTCCTCTTCACGTACCTAAAAAAACTTTTGCTATCCTCCTTTATATCATTGGCTAGTTTACCCTCGTACCTCATCTTTTCTCCCCGTATTGCCTTTTTAGTTAACTTTTGTTGCTCTTTAAAAGAGTCCCAATCCTCTGTCTTCCCACTCTTCTTTGCTATGTTATACTTCCTCTCCTTAATTTTTATGCTGTCCTTGACTTCCCTCGTCAGCCACAGGTGCCACAGGTGTCTCTTACTCCCCTTAGAGTCTTTCCACCTCTTTGGGATAAATTGATCCTGCAACCTCTGCCTGCCATTGCTGTTCTACCATCTTCCCTGCTAGGGCCTCCTTCCAATCAATTTTGGCCAGCTCCTGCCTCATGCCTCTGTAATCCCCTTTGCTATACTGTAATACCGACACTTCCGATTTTTCCATTTGCAGAGTAAAACTTATCATATTGTGATCACTGCCTCCTAATGGCTCTTTTACCTCTAGTCCCCTTATCAGATCAGGATCATTACACAACACTAAATCCAGAATTGCCTTCTCCCTGGTAGGCTCCAGTACAAGCTGTTCTAAGAATCCATCTCGAAGGCACTCTACAAACTCTCTTTCCTGGGGTCCATTTCCAACCTGATTTTCCCAGTCTACCTGCATGTTGAAATCTCCCATAACCACCGTAGCATTACATTTGTGACACACCAATTTTATCTCCTGATTCAACTTGCACCCTATGTCGAGGCTACTGTTTGGGGGCCTAGAGATAACTCCCATTAGGGTCTTTTTACCCTTACAATTTCTCATTTCTATCCATACTGATTCAACATCTCCTGATTCAAGATTCAAGATAGCTTTATTGTCATCCAAATTGAACGAAATTCAGTCACTCACAGTCCAACAACAAAAGCATCAAAATAGGCATTAAAATTACACAACCCCCAAAACACACAAAAGAAACATCCATCAAGAAAACATCCATCACAGTGAGTCTCCTCCAGTCCTCTCCTCACTGTGATGGAAGGCCACAATGTCTTTCCCTTCTCCTGCCGTCCTCTCCCGCGGTCAGGTTGTTGTGGTTGCAGGCCGCGCCGGACGGTCCGCAGCGGGCCGAGCCTAAGGCGAGTCCCAGCCGCTCCTGCAGCCTCCGAAGACGGCCGGCTCCGCCGATGATAAGTCCGATCCGGGGCGGGCGAACACGCTGCTGCTGCCGCTGTTGCTGCACGTCGGGGCGGTCGTGGCTCCCGACATTGAAGCCCCCGCCCAGCAGAGAAAAATCCCGCGGTCTATCTTAGGCCGCGCCGGACGGTGAAATGTCCGCGACCCAAGCCCCGCGACCCCGGGGCGGGCGAACATACTGCCGCTGCCGGAGCTCCCGATGTCGGCATCCACGCGGCCCGAGCCTAAGGCGAGTCGCAGCCGCTCCCACAGCCTCCGAAGACGGCCGGCTCCGCTGATGGTTAGTCCGATCCGCGGGCTCTGCGAACCAGAGCCCTGGAGGCCGACAGCTCCAGGGGTTGGGCCGATGGTAGGCCGCAGCAGGAACGGAGACAACACCCAGAAAACAAAGGTCGGGTATCCGTTCGGAAGGGACACATATTTACAATGTTACAGTTCCCCCCCTCCCCCCCACATACACACATAGTACACAAACACAAAAACACCACATCACAACTACAATTAAGACAAAATAACAACAAAAACACAAAGACAAATGGACCGCAGGTAAGCCGCAGCTGCTATGGCAGCGCCGCCATTTTGGTTAGATGTCACCCCTTGCAAGGGAATGAATATCATTCCTTACCAGCAGAGCAACCCCACCCCCTCTGCCCACTTGTCTGTCTTTTCTATACGTTGTGTACCCCTGAATATTCAGTTCCCAGCCCTGGTCCTCTTGTAGCCATGTCTCAGTGATCCCTACAACATCATACTTGCCCATGACTAACTGAGCCTCAAGCTCATCCACTTTATTTTTTATACTACGCGCATTTAAGTACAACACTTTAACTTCTGTATTTACCTCCCCTCTCACATCGGTCACAAATGGCCCTGCCCTTAATCTCTTTTCCCCTCTAGAACTTCTGTTCCCATTCTTCCGAGAGTCTTCTGCAATATCTCCTGTATTCCCTTTGACCTCATCTTCATATTCACAATTTGTTAACCCCTCCCCCCCACTACTTAGTTTAAAGCCACAGGTGTCACACTAGCAAACCTGCCTGCCAGAATGTTTGTCCCCCTGCTGTTAAGATGCAACCCGTCCCTTTTGTACAAGTCACCCCTAGCCCAGAAGAGATCCCAGTGGTCCAGAAATCTAAATCCCTGCTCTCTGCACCAGCCCCTCAGCCATAAATTCATACCCTCTATCTCTCTGTTCCTGCCCTCACCAGCACGAGGTACCGGTAGCAGTCCAGAGATAACCACCTTCGACGTCCTACTTCTCAGTCTTATTCCTAACTCTCTAAACTCCCGCTGTAGCACCTCCTTCCTCTTCCGCAGTGGGCACCAGGTACGCTGCTCCTCACTGGCATCAACCCCTCACTGGCATCAACCAGGTACGCTGCCCCTCACTGGCATCAACCAGGTACGCTACCCCTCACTGGCATCAACCCCTCACTGGCATCAACCAGGTACGCTGCCCCTCACTGGCATCAACCAGGTATGCTGCCCCTCACTGGCATCAACCCCTCACTGGCATCAACCAGGTACGCTGCCCCTCACTGGCATCAACCAGGTACGCTGCCCCTCACTGGCATCAACCCCTCACTGGCATCAACCGTGGTCACAGCAGAGACAGGCCCGGACAGTGTAGGCCGGACGCCGTAGGCCCGGACAGTGTAGGCCCGGACTGCGTGTGTGTATGTGGGGTGTGTGTGGGGTGTGTGCGTGGTGTGGGTGTATGTGGGGTGTGGGTGTGTGTGGGGTGTATGTGTATGTGTGTGTGGGGTGTGTGTGTGGGGTGTATGTGTATGTGGGGTGTGTGTGTGGGGTGTGTGTGTGTGGGGTGAGTGTGTGTGGGGGGTGTGTGTGTGGGGTGTGTGTGTGTGGGGGGGGGTGTGTGTGGGGTGTGTGTGTGTGGGGTGGGGTGTGTGTGTGTGTGGGGTGTGTGTGCTTGGGGTGTGTGTGTGTGTGGGGTGTGTGGGGTATGTGTGGGTGGGTGGGGGGGGGTGTGTGGGGTGTGTGTGTGTGTGTGTGGGGTGTGTGTGGGGGTGTGTGTGTGTGTGCGTGTGTGTGTGGGGTGTGTGGGGTGTGGGTGGGTGGGGTGTGGGTGGGGGGGGTGTGGGTGGGGGGGGTGTGTGTGTGTGTGGGGGTGTGTGTGTGGGGCGTGTGTGTGTGGGGCGTGTGTGTGTGTGTGGGGTGTGTGTGGGGGGTGGGGTGTGTGTGTGTGTGTGTGTGTGGGGGGGGGGGTGTGTGTGGGGGGGGGTGTGTGTGGGGGGGGGTGTGTGTGGGGGGTGTGTGTGTGTGTGGGGGGGTGTGAGTGTGTGTGGGGGGGTGTGAGTGTGTGGAGGGTGTGTGGGGGGGGGGTGTGTGTGTGGGGGGTGTGTGTGGGGGGTGTGTGTGGGGGGGGGGGGGGTGTGGGGGGGGGGTGTGTGTGGGGGGGGGTGTGTGTGGGGGGGGGGTGTGTGTGGGGGGGGGTGTGTGTGTGGGGGGGGGTGTGCGGGGGGTGTGCGTGTGTGTGGGGTGTGCGTGGGTGTGGGGTGTGCGTGTGTGGGGGGTGTGTGGGGGGGGGTGTGTGTGTGTGGGGGGGGTGTGTGTGGGGGTGTGTGTGTGTGTGTGGGGGGGTGTGTGTGTGGGGGGGGTGTGTGTGTGGGGTGTGCGTGGGTGTGGGGTGTGCGTGTGTGGGGGGTGTGTGTGTGTGTGGGGGGGATGTGTGTGTGTGTGTGGGGGGGGTGTGTGTGTGTGTGTGTGTGTGTGGGGGGGGTGTGTGTGGGGGTGTGTGTGTGGGGGGGGTGTGTGTGTGTGTGTGGGGGGGGTGTGTGTGTGTGTGGGGGGGGGTGTGTGTGGGGGGGATGTGTGTGTGTGTGTGTGTGTGGGAGGGGGGGGGGGTGTGGGGGGGATGTGTGTGTGTGTGGGGGGGGGGGGGGGTGTGTGGGGGGGGGGGGTGGGTGTGCAGTGTTGCCTCTCCCCGATGGGGCACACACCTGTCTCTGCTGTGACCACGGTTGATGCCAGTGAGGGGCAGCGTACCTGGTGCCCACTGTTGCTCCTTCCACAGCTGCAGCCGCCTGTGTTCACCAGCTCCCACTTCCTCTTGCCCGGGGCCAGAGCTGTGCTGTTGCAGTCTGACACCAGGAAGCTTACACCTCCTTCTGCAGCAGGGGGTGGGGTACAGGGGGGTGGGGTACTGGGGGGGTGGGGGAGTGGGGTACAGGGGGTGGGGTACTGGGGGGGGGGTGGGGTACAGGGGGTGGGGTACTGGGGGGGGGGGGGTACAGGGGTGGGGTACAGGGGTAGGGTACAGGGGGGGTGGGGTACTGGGGGGTGGGGTACAGGGGGTGGGGTAGAGGGGGTGGGGTACAGGGGGGGGTACAGGGGGTGGGGTACAGGGGGGGTGCGGTACAGGTGTGGTGGGGTACAGGTACACAGGTGGTGAAGAGGGGTGTCAAACATCACAGCAGGACCAGGATCAGTGGGCTGTGTGACTGGGGAATGGCTCATGGAGTTTCATGCAGAGAACTGGAAGGCCAAAGCAGGGCAGGGCCCACACAGTGAATGGCCGAGTTCTGGGGAGTGTTGCAGAGCAGAAGGCTGTTACCTGTAGACTCCACAGACTAGGGTTGCCAACGGCTCCATATTAGCCCGGACATCCCCTATTTTGGGCTAAATTGGTTTGTCCCGTACGGGACCGTCCTTGCCCCATATTAGCCCCGGGGCTCGCTGTAGGCCCCGACACAGGAGGCCCGGAGAGTGTAGGCCCCGACACTGTAGGCCCGGGCACTGTAGGCCCCGACACTGTAGGCCCGGGCACTGTAGGCCCGGACGCTGTAGGCCCGGACGCCGTAGGCCCGGACAGTGTAGGCCCGGACAGTGTAGGCCGGACGCCGTAGGCCCCGACGCCGTAGGCCCGGACAGTCTAGGCCCGGACAGTCTAGGCCCGGACAGTGTAGGCCCGGACACTGTAGGCCGGACGCCGTAGGCCCCGACGCCGTAGGCCCAGACAGTGTAGGCCCGGACAGTGTAGGTTCGGACACTGTTGGCCCGGACAGTGTAGGCCGGACGCCGTAGGCTCGGACAGTGTAGGCCCGGACAGTGTAGGTTCGGACACTGTAGGCCCCGCCGCTGTAGGCCCCGCCGCTGTAGGCCCCGCCGCTGTAGGCCCCGACACTGTAGGCCCGGACATTGTAGGCACAGATGATACAAAGCTGGGTGGTAGTGTGAACTGTGAGGAAGATGCTATGAGGTTGTGAACAGTGAGGAAGATGCTATGACTTGGACAGGTTGTGTGAGTGGGCGGATGCATGGCAGATGCAGTTTAATGTGGATAAGTGTGAGGTTATCCACTTTGGTGGTAAGAATAGGAAGGCAGATTATTATCTGAATGGTGTCAGGTTAGGAAAAGGCGACGTACAACGTGATCTGGGTGTCCTAGTGCATCAGTCACTGAAAGGAAGCATGCAGGTACAGCAGGCAGTGAAGAAAGCCAATGGAATGTTGGCCTTCATAACAAGAGGAGTTGAGTATAGGAGCAAAGAGGTCCTTCTGCAGTTGTACAGGGCCCTAGTGAGACCGCACCTGGAGTACTGTGTGCAGTTTTGGTCTCCAAATATGGGGAAGGATATTCTTGCTATTGAGGGCGTGCAGCGTAGGTTTACTAGGTTAATTCCCGGAATGGCGGGACTGTCATATGTTGAAAGACTGGAGCGACTGGGCTTTAGAAGCCTAGGAATTTAGCTTGGAATTTAGAAGGATGAGAGGAGATCTTATCGAAACATATAAGATTATTAAGGGGTTGGACACGTTAGAGGCAGGAAACATGTTCCCAATGTTGGGGGAGTCCAGAACAAGAGGCCACAGTTTAAGAATAAGGGGTCGGCCATTTAGAACTGAGATGAGGAAAAACCTTTTCAGTCAGAGAGTTGTGAATCTGTGGAATTCTCTGCCTCAGAAGGCAGTGGAGGCCAATTCTCTGAATGCATTCAAGAGAGAGCTAGATAGAGCTCTTAAGGATAGCGGAGTCAGGGGGTATGGGGAGAAGGCAGGAACGGGGTACTGATTGAGAATGATCAGCCATGATCACATTGAATGGTGGTGCTGGCTCAAAGGGCCGAATGGCCTAATCCTGCACCTATTGTCTATTGAACGAGTTGAACAAAGGGGATTACAGAGGCATGAGAGAGGAGTTGGCCAAAGTTGACTGGAAAGAGACTCTAGCAGGGAAGTCAGTGGAACAACAATGGCAGGAATAATACAGAAGTTGCAGGATCAGTTCATTCCAAAGAGGAGGAAAGATTCTAAGGGGAATAAGAGGCGACTGTGGCTGACAAGGGAAGTCAAGGACAGTATAAAAATAAAAGGGAAGAGGTATAACATAGCAAAGATAAGCAGGAAGCCAGAGGATTGGGCAACTTTTACAGATCAACAAAAGATAACTAAAAAGGCAATACGGGGAGAAACGATGTGGTACGAGGGTAAACTAGC
The DNA here is from genome assembly GCF_053455715.1 of Rhinoraja longicauda. NCBI lineage: Eukaryota > Metazoa > Chordata > Chondrichthyes > Rajiformes > Arhynchobatidae > Rhinoraja > Rhinoraja longicauda. Next base: position 726,985 of record NC_135953.1, on the reverse strand, counting down.
CAATAATACAAAGGAGGATAGTAAAAGCTTCTTTAGGTATGTGAAAAGGAAAAGGTTTGTTAAGACAAATGTGGGTCCCTTGAAGACAGAAGCAGGTGAATTTATTATGGGGAACAAGGAAATGGCGGAAGAGTTGAACAGGTACTTTGGATCTGTCTTCACTAAGGAAGACACAAACAATCTCCCAGATGTACTGGTGGACAGAGGATCTAGGGAGACAGAGAAATTTGCATTAGATGAGAAATAGTGTTGGGTAGACTGATGGGACTGAAGGCCCATTAGTCTACCCAATACTATTTCTCGCCTAATGCAAGTTTCTTTCAGTTCCTCTGTCTCCTATCCCTGTGAATACTCTCCAGTGACTCCGACTGCAGATGTTGAACTCACTGGCCCGTGGTTGCAAGCCTTCCCCTTCCTGCTCCATCATGGCCACAGCAGTCCTCAACATGGAGACAGAGCATTGGCACTGGGCACTGCCCCAAGTAGGCGGCATCGATCATCAAGGATGCCTACCATCCCAGCCCACTCTTCCCACTGCGACCGTGGGGCAGGACGTGCAGGAGCCTCCAGTCCCACACCAGGAGGTTCAGGACCGTCCGGTCTTGACCCAACCCACACAACCCTGACTACAGCTCGGCAACGCAGGGCATGCATCACCACAGACTTGTGTCTCTTGTTTCCTGCAGTCGTCTTCCTGTGAGAATTTCTACATGTGATGTTTCTGTGTATTGTTTGAGCCACCTGTGCAGCTGCACGATCCGCATTGTACCAGTAGCACACCACACTGGTGCATGCGACAATAAACCCCACCACCCATGCATTCAGTGTGCAAAACTGTTCCACATTACTGCCGATCACACCACAAAGTGCTGGAGTAACTCAGCGGGTCAGGCAGCATCTGTGGAGAACATGGATAGGTGACGTTTCACAGAGTGCTGGAGTAACTCAGCGGGTCAGGCAGCATCTGTGGAGAACATGGATAGGTGACGTTTCACAGAGTGCTGGAGTAACTCAGCGGGTCAGGCAGCATCTCTGGAGAACATGGATAGGCCGTTTCCAATCGCGAGCCTTCTTCAAACACAGTAAGGGAATCGAAATCCAGAGGACAGGTTGAAGGTGAGAGGGGAAAGGTTTAATAGGAACCTGAGGGGCAACTTTACAAAGAGGGTGGTGGGTGTATGGAACGTGCTGCCAGAGGAGGTAGTTAAGGCAGATATTCTAACAACATTTAAAAGACACTTGGACAGGTACATGGACAGGACAGGTTTAGAGAGATATGGGGGAAACACAGGCAAGTGGGACTGGTGTAGATGGGGCATGTTGTCAATAGTCAATTTATTTGTCACATACACATAAATGTTCAGTGAAATGAAAGATTACCGACAGTCCAACAATAAGACCAATAAAAATAAGCAATAAAAATATGCAATAACACATACAATCATAAACCAACACCAAACAAAAGAAACATCCATCACAGTGAGGGCAGGGCAGGTGGGACTAGTGTAGATGGGACATGTTGGTCGGTGTGGGCAGGTGAGACTAGTGTAGATGGGGCAAGTTGGTCGGTGTGGGCAGGTGGGACTAGTGTAGATGGGGCATGTTGGTCGGTGTGGGCAGGTGGGACTGGTGTAGATGGGGCAAGTTGGTCGGTGTGGGCAGGTGGGACTAGTGTAGATGGGGCATGTTGGTCGGTGTGGGACTAGTGTAGATGGGGCATGTTGGTCGGTGTGGGCAGGTGGGACTAGTGTAGATGGGGCATGTTGGTCAGTGTGGGCAGGTGGGACTAGTGTAGATGGGGCATGTTGGTCGGTGTGGGCAGGTGGGACTAGTGTAGATGGGGCATGTTGGTCAGTGTGGGCAGGTGGGACTAGTGTAGATGGGGCATGTTGGTCGGTGTGGGCAGGTGGGACTAGTGTAGATGGGGCATGTTGGTCGGTGTGGGCAGGTGGGACTAGTGTAGATGGGGCATGTTGGTCGGTGTGGGCAGGTGGGACTAGTGTAGATGGGGCATGTTGGTCAGTGTGGGCAGGTGGGACTAGTGTAGATGGGGCATGTTGGTCGGTGTGGGCGTTGTCTCTGTGCTGGACGGCTGTACAGGAGGGGAGGTGTGGAGTGCATCAGGAACAGCTTGTTGAGCAGCAGCTTGTGGAGTGGTGGGGACTGCCCACCACTATCAACCTCTGCCATTCAGTGTGTGAGGTGCAGGGTCAGTGGACCAAGCCCCACAGGACGGCAGAACTCTGCACATCCACACGGGGAATGGAGACGAGGGATGGGGGGGGGAGAGGTTTGGGTGGGGTGGGGGGGGGAGCGGTTTGAGTGGGGGGGGAGAGGTTTGGGTGGGGTGGGGGGGGGGAGCGGTTTGAGTGGGGGGGGAGAGGTTTGGGTGGGGGGAGAGAGGTTTAGGTGGGGGGGGAGAGAGGTTTGCCCCAGGGGGGGGAGAGGTTTGGGTGAATGGCCTCAGGTCCCGGCCTGGTGAGGTGCCTGGGGTTGGGGGGGGGGGGGGGGCGTGGATGTGGGACGGTCGTGGGAAGGGGTTAACGACGGGTGATTACACCGGGGGGGGTGGGGGATAACAGGGGGGGTAGTAGAGGGACGGGTATTGGGGGCTATTAGGGGCAGGGGTATTGGGGGTTATTAGGTGGAGGGGTATTGGGGGGTATTAGGTGGAGGGGTATTGGGGGGATAGGGGAGATAGGGGGATTGGGGGGATAGGGGAGGGGTATTAGAGGGAGGGGTATTGGGGGGTATTAGAGGGAGGGGTATGGGTGGGGTAGGGGAGGGGTATTGGGGGGTGTTAGGGGAAGGGTATTGGGTGGAGGGGTATTAGGGGGGAGGGGTATTGGGTGGAGGGGTATTAGGGGGAGGGGTATTGGGGGGGATAGGTGTAGGGGTATTGGGGGCTATTAGGTGGAGGGGTATTGGGGGGATGGGGGAGGGGTATTGGGGGCTATTAGGTGGAGGGGTATTGGGGGGATATGGGGAGGGTATTGGGGGGTATTAGAGGTAGGGGAGGGGTATTGGGGGGTATTAGAGGGAGGGGTATGGGGGGGGGTATTGGGTGGAGGGGTATTAGGGGGAGGGGGGTTATTCGAGGTTACGGTTATAGGGACAGTCCAGCTGCCCAAGTTCTGCTCTAATGCCCATGGGCCTGGCTAGCCCCAGGCTGCTGGCCCTTGCTGTCGGGCCCTGCCCTCCTCCTCCTCCCCCGGACCCCCACCCGTCTCTCGCCTGGGACCCCCGCCTGTCTCTGGCCCGGGACCCCCGCCTGTCTCTGGCCCCGGGCCCTCCGCCGCTCGGCCCCCTTGCCTCTCCGCATGGGGTTCCGGCCCTCTGGCGCCTCCATGTGGCTCAGCACGAAGTTGCAGATGGTGGGGCGGCGGTCATAGCCCACGAAGCAGGTGTGGGTGGCTGGAGCAAAGCCCTTGGCCCGGGCCGTCACCTTGTAGCTGCCCGGGTTCAGCAGCCGCCAGTAGTCCCCGCCTGCAGCTGGGGGGGGGGGGGGGGGGGGAGACAAGGGGTTAGTGTTAGAACCATTCCCCACCCTAACCATCCCACCCCAATCCATCACCAGCCCGACTCCCCACCACTGACTCCATCTACACCTCGCGCTGCCTCGGCATGTTGGCCTTCATAACGAGAGGATTTTGGAGTAAAGAGGTTCTTCTGCAGTTGTACAGGGCCCTGGTAAGACCACATCTGGAGTATTGTGTATAGTTTTGTTCTCCTAATTTGAGGAAGGACATCCTTGTAATTGAGGCAGTGCAGCGTAGGTTCACGAGATTGATCCCTGGGATGGCGGGACTGTCATATGAGGAAAGATTGAAAAGACTAGGCTTGTATTCACTAGAGTTTAGAAGGATGAGAGGGGATCTTATAGAAACATATAAAATGATATAAGGACTGGACAAGCTAGATGCAGGAAAAATGTTCCCAATGTTGGGGAAGTCCAGAACCAGGGGCCACAGTCTTAGAATAAAGGGGAGGACATTTAAAACTGAGGTGAGAAGGAACTTTTTCACCCAGAGAGTTGTGAATTTGTGGAATTCTCTGCCACAGAGGGCAGTGGAATTTAAGAGAGAGTTAGATAGAGCTCTAGGGGCTAGTGGAATCAAGGGATATGGGCAGAAGGCAGGCACGGGTTACTGATTGTGGACAATCAGCCTTGATCACAATGAATGGCGGTGCTGACTCGAAGGGCCGAATGGCCTACTCCTACACCTATTTTCTATGTTTCTAAGTTTCTATGAGGTGAGATCTTATAGAGGTGTACAAAATCATGAGAGGAATAGATTGGGTAGATGCACAGAGTCTCTTGCCCAGAGTAGGGGAATTGAGGACCGGAGGACATAGGTTCAATGTGAAGAGGAAAATATTTAATAGGAATCCGAGGGGTAACATTCCCACACAGAGGGTGGTGGGTGTATGGAACGAGCTGCCAGAGGAGGTAGTTGAGGCTGGGACTATCCCAACGTTTAAGAAACAGTTAAACAGGTACATGGATAGGACAGGTTTGGAGGGATATGGACCAAGCGCAGGCAGGTGGGACTAGTGTAGCTGGGACATGTTGGCTCGTGTGGGCAAGTTGGGCCGAAGGGCCTGTTTCCACACTGTATCACTCTGTGACTATGAAGGGCTTGTTTCCACACTGTGTCACCACCCCTGACCCACGGTGACCCCTGGTGACCCCTGACCCACAACCACCCCTCTCCCTTGATGACCCCTGACCTGCCCTGACCCTCACCTCTGGTGACCCTTCACCCAGGGTGCCCGCGCTGACCCCTCACCTGCCCGCACGTCGTGGTCGATCCCGTCCACGCTAATGGCGGCGCCGCCGATGCCGTTGCCGTGGCGATCCCTCACCACGCCCTTTACCCCCATGTGGACCTGTAGGGGCAGGGCAAAGGTCATGTGCGGGGCAGAGGTCATGGGGTGGGGCAGAGGTCAAGGCGGGGCAGAGGTCAAGGCGGGGCGGAGGGTTCGGGGGTGGGGGGCCGGGGTTTGGGGGTTCAGTGGGGTGGAGTTCGGGGGGTGGGGGACCGGAGTTCGGGGGTGAGGGTGGCGAGGTTCAGGAGGGGGGGTTGTGGTGGGGCCGGGGTTCGGGGGGCCGGGGTTTGGGGGTGGGGGGCCGAGGTTTGGGGGTGGGGAGCCGGGGTTCGGGGACCGGTGTTCAGGGTTGGGGGTTCGGGGGTGGGAGGTACGGGGGTGGGGGGCCGGGGGTGGGGGCCGGGGTTCGGGGGCCGAGGGTGGGGGTTTGGGGGGATGGGGTACGGGTTTGGGGGCCGGGGGCTGGGGTTCGGGGGGGCCGGGGTTTGGGGGGCCGGGGGCTGGGGTTCGGGTGCCGGGGTTTGGGGGGTCGGGGTGGGGGGTTCGGGGGCCGGGGTTTGAGGGGCCGGGGTTTGGGGGCCGGGGGCTGGGGTTCGGGGCCCGGGGTGGGGGGTTCTGGGGGGGTGGGGGGCCGGGGGCTGGGGGCTGGGGTTCGGGTGCCGGGGTGGGGGGTTCGGGGGTGGTGGGCCGGGGGTTTGGGGGCCGGGGTTCGGGGGGCCGGGTGGGGGGTTCGGGGGTGGGGGGCCGGGGGCTGTGTTTCGGGTGCCGGGGTTTGGGGGTTCGGGGGTGGGGGGCCGGGGGCTGGGGTTGGGGGGCCGGGGTGGGGGGTTCGGGGGTTGGGGGCCAGGGGCCAGGGGCTGGGTTTCGGGGGCCGGGGTTTGGGGGGTTGGGGGTTAGGGGGTGGGGGGCCGGGGGATGGGGTTCGGGGGTGGGGTCAGGGGTGGAGGGTTCGGGGGCCGGGGTTCGGGGTTCAGGGGTGGGGGGCTGGGGTTCGGGGGCCGGAGTGGGGGATTCGAGGGTGTGGGGTTCGAGGGTGGGGGGTTTGGGGGTGGGGAGCCGGGGTTCGGGGGCCGGGGTTTGGGGGGCCGGTGTTTGGGGGCCGGGGTTTCGGGGGCTGGGATGGGGGGTTCGGGGGCCAGGGTTTGGGGGCCGGGGTTTGGGGACCGGGGTTTGGGGGACCGGGGTGGGGGGTTCGGGGGTGGGTGGCTGGGGGCCGGGGTTTGGGGGGCCGGGGTTTGGGGGTCCGTGGTGGGGGGTTCGGGGGTGGGGGGCCGGGGGCTGGGTTTCGGGGGCCGGGTTTGGGGAGCCGGGGTTTGGGGGGCCGGGGTTTGGGGAGCTGGGGTTTGGGGAGCTGGGGTTTGGGGGGCAGGGGTTTGGGGGGCCGAGGTGGGGGGTTCGGGGGTGGGGGGCCGGGGGCTGCGGTTCGGGGATGGGGGGCCGGGGGCTGGGTTTCGGGGATGGGGGGGTGGGGGGCCGGGGGCTGGGTTTCGGGGATGGGGGGCCGGGGTTCGGGGACCGGTGTTCAGGGTTGGGGGGTTCAGGGGTGGGAGGTACGGGGGTGGGGGGCCGGGGGCCGGGGTTCGGGGGCCGAGGGTGGGGGTTTGGGGGGATGGGGTACGGGTTTGGGGGCCGGGGTTTGGGGGGCCGGGGGCTGGGGTTCGGGTGCCGGGGTTTGGGGGGCCGGGGTGGGGGGTTCGGGGGCCGGGGTTTGAGGGGCCGGGGTTTGGGGGCCGGGGGCTGGGGTTCGGGGCCCGGGGTGGGGGGTTCGGGGGGGCCAGGGGCTGGGGTTCGGGTGCCGGGGTGGGGGGTTCGGGGGTGGTGGGCCGGGGGTTTGGGGGCCGGGGTTCGGGGGGCCGGGGTGGGGGGTTCGGGGGTGGGGGGCCGGGGGCTGTGTTTCGGGGGCCGGGGTTTGGGGGGGTGGGGGGGTTCGGGGGTGGGGGGCCTGGGGTTGGGGGGCCGGGGTGGGGGGTTCGGGGGTTGGGGGCCAGGGGCTGGGTTTCAGGGGCCGGGGTGGGGGGTTAGGGGGTGGGGGGCCGGGGGCTGGGGTTCGGGGGAGGGGTCGGGGGTGGAGGGTTCGGGGGGCCGGGTTCAGGGGTGGGGGTCTGGGGTTCGGGGCTGGGGTTCGGGGGCCGGAGTGGGGGATTCGAGGGTGTGGGGTTCGAGGGTGGGGGGTTTGGGGGTGGGGGGCCGGGGTTCGGGGGCTGGGGTTTGGGGGGCCGGTGTTTGGGGGCCGGGGTTTGGGGGGCCGGGATGGGGGGTTCGGGAGCCAGGGTTTGGGGGCCGGGGTTTGGGGACCGGGGTTTGGGGGGCCGGGGTGGGGGGTTCGGGGGTGGGTGGCTGGGGGCCGGGGTTTGGGGGGCCGGGGTTTGGGGGGCCGGGGTTTGGGGGGCCGTGGTGGGGGGTTCGGGGGTGGGGGCCGGGGGCTGGGTTTCGGGGGCCGGGGTTTGGGGAGCCGGGGTTTGGGGGGCTGGGGTTTGGGGAGCTGGGGTTTGGGGGGCAGGGGTTTGGGGGGCCGAGGTGGGGGGTTCGGGGGTGGGGGGCCGGGGGCTGCGGTTCGGGGATGGGGGGCCGGGGGCTGGGTTTCGGGGATGGGGGGCCGGGGGTGGGGGGGTTTGGGGGTGGGGGCCGGGGGCTGGGTTTCGGGGATGGGGGGCCGGGGGTGGGGGGTTTGGGGGTGGGGGATTTGGGGGTGGGGGGCCGGGGGATGGGGTTCGGGGCCGGGGTTTGGGGGGGCGGGGATTGGGGGGCCGGAGTGGGGGGTTCGGGGGTGGGGGTTCAGGGGCCAGGGTTTGGGGGGCCGGGGGCTGGGGTTTGGGGGGCCGGGGTTTGGGGGCCGGGTTCGGGGGCTGGGGTTTGGGGGGCCAGGGTTTGGGTGCCGGGGTTTGGGGGGCCGGGGTTTGGGGGGCCAGGGTTTGGGGGGCCGGGGTTTGGGGGGCTGGGGTTTGGGGGGCTGGGGTTTGGGGGGCCAGGGTGCGGGGTTCGGGGGCTGGGGTTTGGGGGGCCAGGGTTTGGGGGGCTGGGGTTTGGGGGGCCGGGGTTTGGGGGGCCTGGGTTTGGGGGGCCGGGGTTTGGGGGGCTGGGGTTTGGGGGGCCAGGGTGCGGGGTTCGGGGGCTGGGGTTTGGGGGGCCAGGGTTTGGGTGGCTGGGGGCTGGGGTTTGGGGGGCTGGGGTTTGGGGGGCTGGGGTTTGGGGGGCCGGGTTTGGGTGGCCGGGGGCTGGGGTTTGAGGGGCCAGGGTTTGGGGGGCCCGGGGGGCCATGGTTTGGGGGGCTGGGGTTTGGGGGGCCGGGGTGGGGGGTTTGGGGGGCCAGTGTTCGGGGCGGTACCTGCTCCATGTACATGAGCAGGGCCTCACGGTTATCCTCCCACTCGCCGGGCAGCTGGCTCTGGTGGGGGAACTTGTCACAGCTCAGCTCCACCGTCACCTCAAAGCAGTTGGTGTGCAGGTAGCTGAAGTCATTCATGCCTGAAACACAACGACTGCATGGGAGCATGCCCACCTCCTGCCCCCTTCATCCCCACCCCCAGGAGCTGCGTGGGTGTGTGCAGGCCTGGCGCTGCGACTGCATGGGAGCATGCCCACCTCCTGCCCCCTTCATCCCCACCCCCAGGAGCTGCGTGGGTGTGTGCAGGCCTGGCGCTGCGACTGCATGGGTGAGAGCTGCATGGGTGTTGCTGCATGCTTGTGTGCGGGAATGTCTCTGACGCTGAAAGGGTTAGGAGTTGCGACGCTGCCTGACACAGCGGCTGCAAGGCTGCCTTTCTGTGCTGGACACCCGACTGCACAGCTGCGTGGCTGCCTGGCTGCGCGTCTGAGCAGCTGCATGTCTGCACATCTGATCAGCCGCGTGTCTGCACATCTGCCTGAATGCGCGTCTGCCTGGCTGTGTGTCTGCGCGTTTGAGCAGCTGCATGTCTGCACGTCTGTCTGGCTGTGCGTCTGAGCAGCTGCCTGTCTGCACATCTGCCTGGCTGCTTGTCTGCGCGTCTGAGCAGCTGCATGTCTGCCTGGCTGCATGTCTGCCTGGCTGCGTGTCTACCTGTCTGCGCGTCTGACAGCTGCATGTCTGCACGTCTGCGTGTCTGAGCCACTCACTGCCGGTCATGCTGTGCCAGTGGGCTCCGTTGATGACGTTGCTGCGTTGCATGAAGTTGTGGGTGTGGCAGATGCGCCGGTCGTACTGCGCCATGGTGCGGTGGCTGGACGCGTACACCAACGACAGCCAGCGGAAGACGTCCTCGTCGGGCGTGGGGCTGGGCTGGAAGTCCACACTCCAGTCCCGGCCCTGGTCGTATGGGTAACAGACCACCAGCTCACCCCCGTGCAGGTTGGCACTCAGCACAAACGGGATCTTCTTCATCCAGTTTATCACCGCCCACGTCTCCGGGGCTACCTGCAGCAGCAACCATGCATTAGACACAGCACCAGTGCATTAAACACGGCACCAGTGCATTACACACGACATCAGTGCATTACACACAGCACCAGCTCATTACAAACAGCACCAGCTCATTGCACACAGCACCAATGCATTACACACGGCACCAGTGCATTACACACAGCACCAGCGCATTACACACAGCACCACTGCATTACACACAGCACCCGTGCATTGAACATGGCACCGGTGCATTACAAACTGCACCAGCACATTACACACAGCACCAGCACATTACACACAGCACCCGTGCATTACACACAGCACCAGTGCATTACACACTGCACCTGTGCATTACACAGCACCAGCGCATAACACACAGCACCAGTGCATTACACACTGAACCAGTGCATCACACATGGCACCAGCGCATTACACACGGCACCAGTGCATCGCACAAGGCACCAGTGCATCCCACACGGCACCAGCGCATTACATACAGCACCCGCGCATTACACACAGCGCCAATGCATTACACACACCTGCGCATTAAACATGGCACCAGCGCATCACACACGGCACCAGTGCATCACACACGACACCAGGCCATTACACACGGCACCAGTGCATCACACACAGCACCAGTGCATCACACACGGCACCAGGTCATCACACACAGCACCTGCGCATTAAACACGGCACCAGGTCATCACACACAGCACCAGTGCATCACACACGGCACCAGGTCATTACACACGGCACCAGTGCATTACACACGGTGCCAGTGCATTACACACCCCCATCAGCACAGTAAGTCAGTGCATTACCCACTGCATCAGTGCAGCCCGATGCATCACATATGCTGCATCACACAGCATCGCCGCATGCCAACTCAGCACCGCACCCCACAGTGCAGGGCAGCCCCGGTGGGGGTCCGTGTACGCAGGGATGCTGCCCCTCTCCACGGGGCCCTGTTTCTCTCGCGGTTGGTTCACAGACTCGCCGGCCGGCCGCCATGTTTGCGGGCTGGAAGCTGGCCGTCCGTGAGTCACGGCGCCGGGCGTAGGAGGGCTCAGCCCCAGCTGACCGCCTGCCCCTTCTCCGGGGTCACGTCCGTCCGTGCCCGGGTGGGGTTAGAGAGGGACCTCGCGCTGTCCCAGGGGTTGGTGGGACCGCTGGGCACAGCGGCGGTCTGTATCGTGGACAAGGAGCATCAGATAGTTGTACGCTGGTTTACTGGTTGTCGTGCGTTATCGCAGTGCGTTCCCTTTGGTTTTATTGGTTTGTAAATATTATTTTAATATTTGAATAAATATTTGTGATTACAAAAGCCCAGTGCAGCACCCACAACAACACACGTGGCCCCTTGTACTAACGCCCCCACCCCCCACACAGCAAGATGGGGTATTGTGTGCACTCTGGGCACCATGTTATAGGAGAGATATTGTCAAACTTGCAAGGGTTCAGAGAAGATTTACGAGGATGTTGCCAGAACTAGAGGGTGTGAGCTACAGGGAGAGGTTGAGCAGCCTGGGCCTCTATTCCATGGAGCGCAGGAGGATGAGGGGAGATCTTATAGAGGTGTACAACATCGTGAGGGGAATAGATCGGGTAGATGCACAGAGTCTCTTGCCCAGAGTAGGGGAATCGAGGACCAGAGGACATAGGTCCAAGGTGAAGGGGAAAAGATTAAACAGGAATCCAAGGGGTAACCTTTTCACACAGAGGGTGGTGGGTGTATGGAACGAGCTGCCAGAGGAAGTAGTTGAAGCTGGGACTATTCCATTAAGAAACAGTTAAACAGGTACATAAATAGGACAGGTTTGGAGGGAAAGGGACCAAACGCAGGCAGGTGGGAATAGTGCAGCTGGGACATTGTTGGCCAGTGTGGGCAAGAAGGGCCGAAGGGCTTGTTTCCACACTATATCACTCTGTGACTCTATGAAGGGCCTGTTTCCACACTGTGTCACTCTGTGACTCTATGAAGGGCCTGTTCCCACACTGTATCACTCTGACTCGCGTTGCAACACGCAACATGCTACACGCAATGCCGTCACGCTTCCCATCCAACATCCACCGCAGTCAGTCACACAGAACGGTTGGAGGGCAGAGGTGTGGACGTACACATTGACCTCAGTAAGGGGTTCGACAAGGTTCCGCATGGTAGGCTGCTCTGGAAGGTTAGATCGCCTGGGATCCAAGGAGAGATCGCTGAATGGATAGCAAACTGGCTCCATGGAAGGAAGCAGAGGGTAACGGTGGAAGGTTGTTTCTCAGACTGGAGGCCTGTGACTAGTGGTGTGCCTCAGGGTTCAGTGCTGGGCCAGTTACTGTTTGTCATCTACATTAATGATATGGATGAGAACAGGGCAAGATTAGCAAGTTTGCTAATGATACATTGGGAACAGCGGATGCAGTAGACGAGGGTGGAGGAGGTGCAGGTGAACGTCTGCCTCACCTGGAAGGTGTGCTGGGGTCCCTGGATGGAGGTGGGGGGGGAGGCATGGGGTCAGGTGTTACATCTCCTGCGGTTGCAGGGGAAGGTGCCTGGGGAGGGGGTGGGGAGGGTGGGAAGGGATGAGTGGACCAGGAACTAAATGAGCCTCGGATTCCTATTCAATCTTTTCCCCTTCACCTTGAACCTATGTCCTCTAGTCCTCGATTCCCCTACTCTGGGCAAGAGACTCTGTGCATCTACCCAATCTATTCCTCTCATGATGTTGTACACCTCTATAAGATCTCCCTCATCCTCCTGCGCTCCATGGAATAGAGACCCAGCCTACTCAACCTCTCCCTGTAGCTCACATCCTCGTAAATCTTTTCTGAACCCTTTCAAGCTTGACAATATCTCTCCTATAACACGGTGCCCAGAACTGAACACAATATTCTAAATGCGGTCTCACCAACGTCTTATACAACTGCAACATGACCTCCCAACTTCTACACTCAATACTCTGACTGATGAAGGCCAAAGAGCCAAAAGCCTTTTTGACCAACTTATCTACCTGTGATTCAACCTTCAAGGAACCATGCACCTGCACTCCTAGATCCCTCTGCGCTACAACACATCCCAGCGACCTACCATTTACTGTGTAGGTCCTGCCCTTGATCGACGTCCCAAAATGCACCACCTCACACTTTTGTGTATTAAATTCCATCAACCATTCCTCCGCCCACCTGGCCAATCGATCCAGATCCTGCTGCAATGTTTGACGGCTTCTAGGTGCCAATCCAAGTTGTTGCCAGAAACCACAAACATCTTCCCAATGTCCACCCCAGGCTGCCCGACTTCACCTGCCCCTCTGAGCGATGGTGCCCCACCTCAAACAGGCAGCCCCCTCCCACACGCCACAACGATAGTCTGGACCCCACCTCCCGGTCACTCCCCCTCCCCCCCATCACCCACCCCCCATCACCCTCCCCCCCATCACCCTCCCCCCCATCACCCTCCCCCCCATCACCCTCCCCCCATCACTCTCCCCATCACCCTCCCCATCACCCACACCTTCACCCACCCTCCATCACCCTCCCCCATCACCCTCCCCATCACCCTCCCCCCATCACCCACCCCCCATCACCCTCCCCCCCATCACCCACCCCCCATCACCCTCCCCCCCATCACCCTCCCCCCCCATCACCCACCCCCCATCACCCACCTCCCCATCACCCTCCCCCCCATCACCCACCCCCCATCACCCTCCCCCCCATCACCCTCCCCCCCATCACCCAACCCCACTGTCCCCTGACGGGTCCCCACCCCTCCCCCATTCCCCCTCTCCCTCCCCCATTGGCGGTGGGCACGGGCGGCCACTCACGGTGACGTTGGGCCAGCGGTAGTAGGGGGGGATGGGGATGTGGTGGTTGGGGGTCCGGCCCCGACCCTCAGGCCGCTGCTCCGCGTCCCACAGGATGGACGATAGATCAGCAAAGTTGTGGTTCAGGTCAAGCCCCTGCATTGTCCAGCGGCCGGACGTCCAGCCCGACAGCTCCGAGCCCTGGGACAGAGACAGTGGTCACCCTCAGACAGGACCCCGAGACCCCCACTCCCCCCCCACACCCCCCCACCCCTCACACCCACCCACCCCCACCCCTCACCCCCACACCCCGCCCCACTCCCCCCCCACACACCCCCCCACACACCCTCACACACCGCCCCACCCCCACTCCCCCCCCACCGCCCCGCTCGCCCCCCCCACACCCCCCCACCCCTCACACACCCCCCCCCCACCCCCACACACCCCCCCCACACCCCCCCACCCCTCACACACCCCCCCCACCCCCCCCACCCCCACACCCCCCTCACCCCCACACACCCCCCCCACCCCCACTCCCCCCCACCACCCCTCTCGCCGCCCCCCCCCACACCCCCCCCCCCCCCGTGCCCCCACCCACCAGGCGGTGGGCCATCTGATACCCATCGGGGTTCATGGAGGGCAGCAGGTGGATGCGAGTCCCGTTCACCAGCCGCTGCACGCGGGCGTTCCCGCGCCGATATTCCCGGCACAGATACTCCATCAGCAGGATCAGCATCTCCCGGCCCACCACCTCGTTACCATGCATGCCCGCCACGTACCGGAACTCTGGCTCCCCTGTAACACAGCACACAGTGAGAACCCCCACACCCCCAAACACCCGACCCCCACACCCCCACACCCACACCCCCACACCCCCAAACACCCGACCCCCCAACACCCCCACACCCACCCCCACACCCCCACCCCCACAAACCCCCACACTCCCAAACACCCGACCCCACACCCACCTCCACACCCCCAAACACCCACACACCCCCACCCCCACACCCCCAAACACCCGACCCCCCAACACCCCCACACCCACCCCCACACCCCCACAAACCCCCACACCCCCACACCCCCAAACACCCGACCCCCCAACACCCCCACCCCCACACACCCACACACCCCTGTTGCACGCCTGTACCCGTGTTACACGCCTGTACCCGTGTTACACGCTCACCCAGCTCGTGGACTCCAGGGTTGTCGGAGATTTCCATCACGTAGAGTTTGAGCCCCTGGTAACTCTTCCCAATGCTGTACGAGCGGGTAATCTTGGGGCAGAGCTTCCGCACCCCCCGCATCACCTGCACACACACGGAGAGGGGGTACAGAGACAGAGAGAGGGGGTACAGAGACAGAGAGGGGGTACAGCTTCCGCACCCCCCGCATCACCTGTATACACACGGAGAGGGGGTACAGAGACAGAGAGAGGGGGTACAGAGACAGAGAGAGGGGGTACAGAGACAGAGAGAGGGGGGTACCGCTTCCTCACCCCCCACATCACCTGTATACACACGGCTTCAGGAGGGACAGCGAGGGAGTGGGGGGCAGAGGGGGGGGCAGAGGGGGAGAGGGGGGGGCAGAGGGGGTGCGGACACACCAATGTTGGGACTCAGGAAGTGGAGGGGGGATGTTGGGTAGCTTCCTGTCTGCCCACATCACCTGGAGACAGAGCACAGTGTCGAAAGAGGGGAGAAGGGGGAAGATGGGGAGGGGGTGGGGAGTGGAGGGGGGTAGGGAAGTGGTGGGAGTAGGGAGTAGGGAGTGTAGGGGGTGGGGGGCTGTTGGTGGGGTGGGGGTGGAGGTGGGGGGCTGTGTTGGGGGGCTGTGTTGGGGGGGGCTGTGTTGGGGGGGCTGTGTGGGAGGGGGCTGTGTTGGGGGGGGCTATGTTGGGGGGGGCTGTGTTGGGGGGGCTATGTTGGGGGGGTGGGTTGGGGTGGGGGGCTGTGTTGGGGGGGTTGTGTTGGGGGGGCTGTGTGGAGGGGGGCTGTGTTGGGGGGGGCTGTGTTGGGGGGGTCTGTGTTGGGGGGGGCTGTGTGGGGGGGGGGCTGTATTGGGGGGGGCTGTGTTGGGGGGGGCTGTGTTGGGGGGGGCTGTGTTGGGGGGGCTGTGCTGGGGG
Source organism: Rhinoraja longicauda (assembly GCF_053455715.1). Classification (NCBI taxonomy): domain Eukaryota; kingdom Metazoa; phylum Chordata; class Chondrichthyes; order Rajiformes; family Arhynchobatidae; genus Rhinoraja; species Rhinoraja longicauda. The sequence goes on along the minus strand of NC_135953.1, from coordinate 711,861 downwards.
GGCTGCGTTGGGGGGGGAGGGGGTGGGCTGTGTTGGGGGGGGGAGGGGGGTGGGCTGTGTTGGGGGGGCTGTGGTGGGGGGGGGTGGGGGGGCTGTGTTGGGGGGGGGGGGTGGGGGGGGCTGTGTGGGGGGGCCTGTGTGGGGGGGGTTGTGTTGGGGGGGGGGGTTGTGTGGGGTGGCTGTGTGGGGGGGGGGGGCTGTGTTGGGGGGGGTGGTGGGGCTGTGTTGGGGGTGGGCTGTGTTGGGGGTGGTCTGTGTTGGGGGGGGTCTGTGTGGGGGGGGCTGTGTTGGGGGGGCTGTGTGGGGGGGGGGCTGTGTGGGGGGGGCTGTGTTGGGGGGCTGTGTGGGGGGGGGCTGTGTTGGGGTGGGCTGTGTTGGGGGTGGTCTGTGTTGGGGGGAGGTCTGTGTGGGGGGGCTGTGTGGGGGGGGCTGTGTTGGGGGGGGCTGTGTTGGGGGGGGCTGTGTTGGGGGGGCTGTGTTGGGGGGGGCTGTGTTGGGGGGGGGCTGTGTTGGGGGGGCTGTGTGGGGGGCTGCGTTGGGGGGGCTGTGTGGCGGGGGGCTGTGTGGGGGGGGCTGTGTTGGGGGGGGGCTGTGTTGGGGGGGCTGTGTTGGGGCAGGCTGTGTTGGGGGGGCTGTGTTGGGGGGGCTGTGTTGGGGGGCTGTGTTGGGGGGCTGTGTTGGGGGGGCTGTGTTGGGGGGGGCTGTGCTGGGTGGGCTGTGTTGGGGGGGGGCTGTGTTGGGGGGGGCTGTGTTGGGGGGGCTGTGCTGTGTGGGCTGTGTTGGGGGGGCTGTGTTGGGGGGGGCTGTGTTGGGGGTGGGCTGTGTTGGGGGGGGCTGTGTTGGGGGTGGGCTGTGTTGGGGGGGGCTGTGTTGGGGGGGGGCTGTGTGGGGGGGGCTGTGTGGGGGGGGGGTGTGTTGGGGGGGCTGTGTTGGGGGCTGTGTGGGGGGGCTGTGTGGGGGGGCTGTGTTGGGGGGATCTGTGTTGGGGGGCTGTGATGGGGGGGCTGTGTGGGGGGGCTGTGTTGGGGGGGCTGTGTGGGGGGGGCTATGTTGGGGGGGCTGTGTGGGGGGGGGGCGGTGTTGGGGGGGGGCTGTGTTGGGGGGGCTTTGTTGGGGGGGCTGTGTTGGGGGGGGCTGTGTTGGGGGGGGGGCTGTGTTGGGGGGGGCTGTGTTGGGGGGGGCTGTGTTGGGGGGGGGCTGTGTTGGGGGGGGCTGTGTTGGGGGGGGGGCTGTGTTGGGGGGGCTGTGTTGGGGGTCTGTGTTGGGGGGGCTGTGTTGGGGGGGGGCTGTGTTGGGGGGGGCTGTGTGGGGGGGGGCTGTGTTGGGGGGGGGGCTGTGTTGGGGGGGCTGTGTTGGGGGGGCTGTGTTGGGGGGGCTGTGTTGGGGGGCTGTGTGGGGGGGCTGTGTTGGGGGGGCTGTGCTGGGTGGGCTGTGTTGGGGGGGCTGTGCTGTGTGGGCTGTGTTGGGGGGGCTGTGTTGGGGGTGGGCTGTGTTGGGGGGGCTGTGTTGGGGGGGCTGTGTTGGGGGGGCTGTGTTGGGGGGGGGGCTGTGTGGGGGGGCTGTGTTGGGGGGGGCTGTGTTGGGGGGGCTGTGTTGGGGGGGGGCTGTGTTTGGGGCTGTGTGGGGGGCTGTGTTGGGGGGGGTCTGTGTTGGGGGGCTGTGATGGGGGGGCTGTGTGGGGGGGCTGTGTTGGGGGGGCTGTGTGGGGGGGGCTGTGTGGGGGGGGCTATGTTGGGGGGGCTGTGTGGGGGGGGGCGGTGTTGGGGGGGCTGTGTGGGGGGGGCTGTGTTGGGGGGGCTGTGTTGGGTGGGGGCTGTGTTGGGGGGGGCTGTGTTGGGGGGGGCTGTGTTGGGGGGGGGCTGTGTTGGGGGGGGGCTGTGTTGGGGGGGGGGCTGTGTTGGGGGGGGGCTGTGTTGGGGGGGCTGTGTTGGGGCGGCTGTGTTGGGGGGCTGTGTTGGGGGGTGGCTGTGTTGGGGGGGCTGTGTTGGGGGGGGGCTGTGTTGGGGGGGGCTGTGTTGGGGGGGCTGTGTTGGGGGGGCTGTGTTGGGGGGGGGCTGTGTGGGGGGGGCTGTGTTGGGGGGGCTGTGTTGGGGGGGGCTGTGTTGGGGGGGGGTAACACTGACCTCTCTCAGCTGCTGGTAGTCATGGTGGCGGAAGTCGAGGTGGTCGGTGCTGGATCGTGCCGGCCTCCAGTAGCGGTCCGGGCCTGTGGGGGGAGGAGGGGTGAAGGGGGGTCAGGTCGGGGTGAGGGACGGGAGGGAGGGGGTTCGGGGGCCGTACGGTGCTACTCGGTACATAGACACACGGTGCCGTTGGGGTACCAGGTGTCAGGGGGTGAGGGTCCAGGGTCAGGGTGGGGGGGGGGGGGGGTTGGGGTTCAGGGTGGGGTGGGGGGTTGGGGTTCAGAATGGGGTGTTGGGGTTCAGGGTGGGGGGTGGGGTTCAGGGGTCGGGGTTCAGGGGGTCTCGGGGTTTGGGGGGAGTCGGGGTTCGGGGGGGCTACGTACCGGGCAGCCCACACCCCAGTACCTCTGCGCGGAGGCACATGGTGCCGTTGGGGTACCAGGGGTGGGTGTTGGGCTTCGGGGGAGTCGGGGTTGGGCTTCGGGGGAGTCGGGGTTCGGGGAGTCGGGGTTCGGGGGAGTCGGGGTTCAGGAGAGGTTGGGGTCGGGGGGTTGGGGTTCGGGGGAGTCGGTGTTCGGGGGAGTCGGGGTTCGGGGGAGTCGGGGTTCAGGGAGGGGTTGGGGTTTGGGGGTTAGTGTTCAGGGGAGTCGGGGTTCGGGGGGAGTCGGGGTTCGGGGGGAGTCGGGGTTCAGGGAGGGGTTGGGGTTTGGGGTTAGTGTTCGGGGGAGTCGGGTTCGGGGGGAGTCGGGGTTCGGGGGGAGTCGGGGTTCAGGGAGGGGCTACATACCTGGCAGCCCACAGCCCAGTACCTCTGCTCGGAGGCACAGGGTGCCGTTGGGGTACCAGGCCTGGGGGTTGATGCGGACGTACCGTGCCACCACCGGCTCCGGCAGCTCCACACACACGGGCGTCTCCGCGTCACTGTTGCAGCGGAAAACCTGCAGGGAGCAGAACCAGGCCGGTTAGTGCATGGGCAGCACACGGCAAGCACACGGACCTACACGGCAAGCGCGCCGGCCTACACGGCAAGCACATACATACACGGCAAGTACACGGACCTACACGGCAAGCACACAGCAAGCACATGGCAAGTACATGGATCTACACACGGTAAGCACACGGCAACCATGGACCCACATGCCGTAAGCATGTGCACCTTCACGCTGCAGCTCTGTGGGACTTTGGGCGGTCTGCATGTGGAGTGTTGTGTGCAGTTGTGGGTCACCCCCATTACAGGAAGGATGGGGAGTGTTGTAGAGCAGAGGGGTCTAGGAGTGAATGGCAGGGCCATGGGGAGTGTTGTAGAGCAGAGGGGTCTACACAGTGAATGGCAGGGCCATGGGGGGTGTTGTAGAGCAGAGGGTCTACACAGTGAATGGCAGGGCCATGGGGAGTGTTGTAAGAGCAGAGGGGTCTAGGAGTGAATGGCAGGGCCATGGGGGGTGTTGTAGACAGAGAGGTCTAGGAGTGAATGGCAGGGCCATGGGGGGGTGTTGTAGAGCAGAGGGGGTCTAGGAGTGAATGGCAGGGCCATGGGGGGTGTTGTAGAGCAGAGGGGTCTAGGAGTGAATGGCAGGGCCATGGGGGGTGTTGTAGAGCAGAGGGGTCTAGGAGTGCAGGTGCATAGTTTGCTGTTTGGCCCTCATCAGTCAGAGTATGGAGTATAGTTGTGAGGTTGTACTACAGTTGTGCATGTCGGTGGTGAGGCCGCATTTGAAGTATTGTGTTCAACTTTGCTGCAGGAGGGATGTTGTTAAACTGGAAACAGTGGAGAGAAGGTTTACGAGGGATGTTGCCAGGACCTGAGGGCCTGAGCTACAGGGAGAGGTTGAGCAGGCTAAGCCTTTATTCCTTGGAGCGCAGGAGGATGAGGGGTGATCTTATAGAGGAGCATAAAATCATGAGGACAGATGAATCGAGAACCAGAGGACATAGATTTAAGGTGAGGAGGGAAGATTTAATAGGAACCCTGAAGAGGTAATTGTTTGACACAGAGGGTGGTGGGTGAATAGAACGAGCTGCCAGAGGAGATGGTTGAGGCAGGACTATCACAACTTGTAAAGGAACATTTGGGCAGGTTTAGAGAATATGGACCAAACGTGGGCAGGTGGACTCGTGTAGATGGGGCACGTATGTCGGCATGGGCTAGATGGGCTAGATGGGCTAGATGGGGCCGTAGGGGCCTACTCTCAGCAGACAGCCCCACATACATTAAGCCCACGGCCAGTGAGGTTCTAGCACCGCACTGACTAACACAGCCTGCCGCCAATCTGTGGAGCTGCAGGTGCTGCATCATGGAGAAAAGCACAAAGTGCTGGAGGAACCCACTGCTCAGCCAACATCTGTTGAGGGAATGGACCACCTGCATTATGGGTCAGGACTAGGGGCGCCAACTATCTTCCCTCCCAAATACAGGACAAGGTGACGTCACAGCCCCGGGCCCCACGTGACCTCTCCCAGCCAGGGCCACGTGCCCCGCTCCACCAATGGCGGCCGACCGGGCCGGGAGGCAGGTTGCTACACAACCTCCGTTAGGCTGCGCCCGAGCCTCCGGGCCTACACTGTCCAGACCTACACTGTCCGGCCTACACTGTCCGGGCCTACACTGTCTGGGCTACACTGTCCGGGCCTACACTGTCCGGCCAAAATTGTCCGGGCCTACACTGTCCGGGCCTACACTGTCCGGGCCTACACTGTCTGGGCCTACATTGTCCGGGCCTACATGCATTCGGGGCCTACAGCGTCCGGGCCTACACTGTCCGGGCCTACACTGTCCGGGCCTACACTGTCGCAGGCCTACAGCAGCACCTACCTGGGCTTACAGCGTCCGGGCCTACAGCGTCCGGGGCCTACAGCGTCCGGACTACAGCAGCCCATGGGGCCTAATACGGGACAAGGGCGGTCCCGTACGGGACAAACCAAATTTAGCCCAAAATACGTGATGTCTCGGCTAACACGGGCCTTGGCAACCCTAGTCGTGACCCCTCTTCATACTGATGCAGTCCAGTACTACCTGACCCTCTGAGTGCCTCCAGCACTGTTTAATCCACAGTTAGATCCTGCCTGTCGAAGTATTCATTCACCCTGTCCCTCAGATTGTTCCCCAATAATCTCCACAGGACACGCAGGGGGCTGTAATTCTGAGAAATCAGAGCAGGAAGTAAACACTTCTGGGAAGAGAGGGCAGATGGGGGGACTTACACAGAAGAGCTGGTGCTAGAGGTAGGTCATCCTGCATCACATTCACATGGGTCAGCCGTGACGATGGGTCCTTGTGCTGGCTTACCCTGCCACCATTAGAACAGTACAGGAACAGGCCCTTCGGCCCATAATGCCCATGCTGAACATGATGCCAAGACCATCCCCTGATCTTCTGTTCCTTTCCCCTCTAATAACCTGCTCCAGGCAACTTGAGCGAGCCCTTCTCTCCCACCCCCACAGTTGCCTTACCCCAGTTGGGCATTTTAACACGTGGACCCTCTCCGTCCCGATCCGTAAGTATCTTAAACCTAAACGAACTGTGGTCACTGGTCCCAAAAGGCTCCTCCACACACACTCATTAACTTGCCCTTCCCAATTCCCCAATACTAGATCCAGCGTTGCCCTCACGTGTGAACCTCCACATGCTGCTGGAGAAAACTCTCCTGAACACTTTTGAGGAATTGCACCCCATCTGAATCCTTCACACAATGATGTTTCCCAGTCTATATTGGGAAAGTTATAATCCCCCGACTATAACAACCTTATTTGACCTGCAGCTGCCTGCAATCTCACGGCACATTTGTTCCAATTCCCGTTGACTATTCGGGGGTCTGTAGTTCACCCCCAACAAGGTATCACCCCTTTCTTGTTCCTCAGCTCCACCCATAGAGCCTCACTAGATGAACCGTCCATAATGTCACCTCTGAACACTGCCATGACATCCTCCTTAACCAACAATGCAGCCCCCCCTCCTCTTTGTCCCTCACCCCTGCCTCTCCTGAAGCTCCTGTACCCCAGAACATTGAGCTGCCAGTCCTGCCCCTCCCTTAACCAGCTTTCTGTCATGGCTACAACGTCCAGTTGCTTGTGCCTATCCATGCCCTAAGCTCATCTGCATTACCCATCTAGCCCCTTGCATTAAAATAACAGCAGTTTAAACCAACCCTCCTTCCTCGCTCTCTGCCTTTCACCTGCCTATTCTCCCTTCCCACATCACTCTCCATACCAGCTTCTAGCCTCTCACGTCCTGCACGAGATCCCAGCCCCCTGCCAATCTCCTTTAAACCCTCCCGTGTACCAATTCTCGTTTAGTTTTTACTGTCCTTGACTTCCCCTCATCAGCCACAGTCGCCTCTTTCTCCCCCTAGAATCTTTCCTCCTCTTTGGAATGAAAAGATCCTGCATCTTCTGGATTATTCCCAGAAATTCCTGCCATTGCTGTTCCATCTATCCAGTCAACTTTTGCCAGCTCTGTAGTGCCCTTTGCCCAACTGCAACATCGACACATCCGATTTCACCTTCTCCCTCTCAAATTGCAGATTAACACTTATCATGTTGTGGTCACTACCTCCCTAGTGGTTCCTTTACCTTGAGTTCCCTTATCAAATACGGTTCATTACACAATACCAAATCCAGAATAGCCTTTTCCCTGGTAGGCTTCAGTACAAGCTGCTCAGAGGCACTGTACAAATTCCCTCTCTTGGGGTCCAGTACCAACTCAATTTTCCCAGTCCACCTAACTTATTGAAATCTCCCTTGACCACTGTAATATTGCCTTCCTCACATGCCAATGTATCTCCTGATGTAACTTGCACTTCTTGCCTACTGTTCTGGGGCCTGTGAATAACTCCATTAGAGTATTTTTACCCTTGCAGTTCCCCCAGCTCTACCCACAAGGATTTTACATCTTCTGATACTATGTCACCATTTGCCAAGGACTGAATTTTATTCCTTACACAGAGCTACTCCACCCCCTCTGGCCACCTGTCTGTCTTTTGATAGGACATGTAACCTTGGATAGGA
>NC_135953.1:565984-704234 GCF_053455715.1 Rhinoraja longicauda | reverse complement strand
GATGCAACAGCATTGGAAACCTCATTGACACAGAGAGCTGGGAGAGAGAGAGGTGGGAACGGCAGCAGGAGATGCCCACCTTCACTGTGAAACTTGACACTAATCATCAATCGTTTTCTTGTGTTTCAGGTTCGAGGAAGGAAACATGATGCTGGATTGGGTTTTGGTGCTGACCGCACTGCTTGCCAGTGATGTGGCAGGTAAGGTCCATTGATTCCAGGAGCGTTAGAAATACATTGGCATGAGGAATGAATGCACAGGCACTGTGTTGGGACTGTGGAACATGGGAGTTTGTGGACATTGGGACTGGTCGGGATGTGGTAGGAAATGTCCCTTGTCTGGGATACTCATCTCAGAGCTGCTGAGTGGGAAGGTGATTTGGAGACTCTCGTCCACATCAGGAGACAGAGATTTCCCCACGGTGACGCTTCACAGGAAAACAGGAAGAGGGAGATGTGACTCTCTGTCAGGAACCCAGGGGATGCGGAGGAGAAGGTTCTGCAGGCACTGGTCCAATGCCATGGGTGCAGTGTACTTGCCCGCTGTGAGGGTGAGGATGGAGGCTGAGTGCTGGCAATGGTTCAGGGGGAGTGAGTCCTGGGGCTGGGGAGTGAAAGAGGCAGAGAATGGTTGGAGATACGAGTGATTTGATGATCAGACTGACACACATTGAAATGCAAATACGTTGCGGTTGCTGGAAATAGAAAGGGATAATTTTCTTTGTTTCAATGAGATAATCTCATTCTGATGATATATTGAGTATAATCAATCTGAAGAAGGGTCTCGACCCGAAACGTCGCCCATTCCTTCTCTCCTGAGATGCTGCCTGACCTGCTGAGTTACTCCAGCATTTTGTGAATAAATACCTTCGATTTGTACCAGCATCTGCAGTTATTTTCTTACATAATTTAAATAATACTGAGTGTATCTTAAATGGCTCTCTATCTGTTATGAACTGTGGGTTAATTCTTTAATTGCCAACCATTGCTTCTCTCCTGTCATACCTGTGAACGTATTGTGCCAATCACCTGACCTACCAAGGCTGGCCCGTGCCACACAGCTTTGTAGCTTGCTCTCCCTAGTTGTAAGGCATTGGTCTGGATTTGAACAAGACCAGTGGCAACTTTAACATAAAATGTCATTACATTATAATCACTTTACCCGATAGGCTCATTAAGCACAACATTGTTAATTAACACTTTCTCATTGCACAACACTGGAGCTTTCTTGGTCCCTCAACAGAATGATCTAGAAAGCCATCAGGTATACACTCAGTGAGCACATTCTCGACATATTTATCGTTAATTCTTTTCCCCGATCCATATAAAGATAAGAATGCCTACTAATTATGCCAATACTCTTCCAAAATGTGGCTCTAATTTCCTGATATGTACCCTAGACTACCAGACCACAGTGACCACGGACATATCCAACCAATGTCTTCTGCCCATTGCCATTTCTCAGATCCACCCAAACCGATGCTGTGTCTCCATTTTCTGAACTAAGGTCCTTACTCTTCACTGACTTTATCCCGTCACTTATTGTCAGGGCCATCTCTCCTTTTTCATTTTGTCTATCCCTATACCGAGCTTAACCTAATATTTAATTCCCAAACTTGGTCACGTTGCAAGCACAAGGGAATGACACCCATTGACTTGTGTTTGTGACACAAATTTGTCTGAGGACGGTGGACTGAGGGAAGAGATCAGGGGGAGGGGGAGAGATGGGGGAGGGGAGATGAGGAAAGAAGAGTGGACATCGAAATGATGTCTGTGATCACAATGAGTGGGTCAGTGGGTGGTCTAAGTAATTTTAATTTAGTGTGGGGCGTGTGTGTGACCTGAGACCAGTGGGGGGGTCGTGAGGGTAGAAAACTAATTTTATTCATGAGATCAGAGAGAGGTTGGGATACGATCACATAGCTCTGTGAACGTAGTGGTTCAGGTGAACAAGGTGGTGAAGAAGATGTTTGGCACGCTTGCCCTCATCGAAGATTAAAGGAGTTTGGATCCATGTTACCAGGTGTTACCAGGTGTGGTGGGATTGAGTTATAAGGGGGGGGGGGGGGTTATAAATTCATGAGGTGCAACAATAGAACATAGATATCACAGTGTAGGGCAGAAACACTGGAGGGATGTTATTCACAATGAGGGTGCCAGAGGTAGTGGGGCAGGCAGGTACATCTACAATGTTACAAGGCCACTTGGACGGGTTCATGGATCAGAAAGGATGAGAGGAGAGGGGCCAAATGCAGACAAACGGGACTCACTGAGGAAGGCCCTTTGGTCGGTGAGTTGGTTTAAATCTGAATTCCCCTTAACTGACAGGGACGACCTATTCATTGGGACCGGAGGAGACTCAGCAAGACCTTGAAATGCGCGGCTTATCCGAAGGGCCGTGTGCTGAAAACTGGTTTTATTTTCCTGTTATCGGTGTTATCCTGTTAAATCTGAATTCTCTTTAACTGACAGGGTTGACCGATTCTTTGGGACCGGAGGAGAATCAGCATCACATTGAGAAGCGCAAGATAATCAAAGGGCCGTGTGCTGAAAAATGGTTTTATTTTGCTTCCTCAATGTCTTGTTACCGTTATTTCCCTATCGAAAAGACCTGGTACGATGCTGAGGTAAGTCCCTGAAACTAGTGGTTGTTCTGGGAGGCCAGGGGAACATTGCTCTCTGCTGGTTCATTCCCATGAACTCACAGCACAGCCTGTCGTTGAATACCTGCGATGAGGCCCTGTGTTCCAGGCTGCCCTTCACTGCGGCCTGTCGTTGAATACCTGCGATGAGCCCTGTGTTCCAGGCTGCCCTTCACTGCGGCCTGTCGTTGAATACCTGCGATGAGGCCCTGTGTTCCAGGCTGCCCTTCACTGTGGCCTTGGGCTCCCGTTTCTATCGCTCCGACCATTGGGTGAAATATTGGGATTTGGGGGAAACTCCACAACCAGGAGTTAACTCAGAGCTGGGGTTGGCATCAGAGAGAGTAAAGAACGAGAACGGCTGGATGATTTATTTGTAGGCTTGTGAGAGAATAAAATTCACTGCAACAGAAAAGATATTTTGTTTGTTTAAAGGTTTTATGCAATGCCCAAAATCGTTATGGAAATCTGGTGACCGTGAACTCGAAGGAACACAACGCGTTCATTGCCAAGGTGATTTTGGCAGTGAGCAAAGTTGGAACAAGCGCTTGGATTGGCCTAAGCGACAATTGCAAGGTACAGTTAACGATGACACGTTGGCTTACAGGTCGTCACCACACTGGCCAGACCTGCATTTGTTGTCCTTCCCTGATCATCCACTGCCCATTTCAGAGGGCAGGTTACAGTCAACACATTGGTGGATCTCTGGTGTCCCATCGTTGTTCAGAGATAGAGTTACACACGATGCCCTGCAGAGTAACAGGGTGTGGCAGTGTAATGGTTAAGTTACTCTGTGATATCCCGGTGATCCAGGCACATGAGTTTGAATCTCATCCCAGACACCAGGGAATTTGGATCTAAATAAATAAACTGCAATCACTCTGTAGAAACAGGTCCCCATCAGTAATGGGGACTGAAACTACCGGACTGTTGTAAAAACTCATCAGGTTCACTGTTGTTCTTCAGGGTTAGAAATCTGCCCTCCTTCCCCAGCCTGGCCTCACTTCAACTCCAGAGATCCACCAATACGATCATGCCTGACCAGTGCCAGCCTCAACATTGCCCTTCATTCTGCCGATCCTCTCTGCAGTCCGGGTCCGGTTAATCCTCCTGACACTGAATTAGTTGTGTTCCCAAAATGTGGAAAGTTCACGGGGCAAGGCTGGTGTGCAGAGCGATGTTACACAGCAGCTGTGAAGAAATCTGACAATGAGAATTTAGAGATTAGCGTAAATGAAATTGAAATAAATCACATGAGTTCTCTAAAGCTGAACAGAAGACAGTTAAGGCCAAACCTTACAATTAAATTTTCACGGATTTTTTCAATCAAAACTTAATAAAATCTATCCAATCAATACATTGAAAATATTTTGCCCAAACATTGATAGCAATGGCAGACTTTGTTCAATGTTTCATAACTTCTTACAACAGAGAAGTCCGTTCAGCCCATTGAGTCCGGCTCGAAGGGCCGAATGGCCTACTCCTGCATCTATTTTCTATTGAGTCCATGCCAGCTCCCAGTACATTGCCATCAATCCCATTATTCAGTAATTTCATTGTAACCTACTTCCACCACTTGCTGGAAAACCGCACAGTCATGGGGAGTTCGTGTAAACTCACACGGATAACACTGGAGGCCAGTACATCGTAAGTGTGTCTGTGACAGAAATATTACTATGCTGCCACTTAATTTCAGACACAGGTTTGAACAGGCGGTGGGTGACCTCTACAGACCCGCTGGTACACAGAGGGACTGAAGCAACCCCATGGGTCCTGTGCTCTGCAGAACTGGACTGACTGCCCAGCAGTGAGTGGAGGATATATGGGATGTAATGCAGGAGTCAGGGGAACAGACACTGACTGTAACTGTGTAGGGGGAATGTACAAGGGGGGAACACTGGAGTTTAAGGACGGCACAGTGTGACATGGCACATAACGAACTGAACACAGACAGGAAAGTTATTATTATTATTATTATTATTACTTTATTGCCATTGTAGTGGTGCTTACAATGAAATTCAGGTGCACTGCCTGAGCGGAGCTCAATTGTACAAGATAAAAAATAACAATACATAACAGTAAAAGGTTTTTTTAAATATGTTGATATAATCAGGTGCACATACTGTGACACATACACACAGATTCACACATGCGTACACATTAAGCCTATGTATGCACCTTATCAGAATATAAGATACTGCATTCAGAAGGTCATTGTCAGAATATAAGATATGGCAGCAGCAGATGTCCACCTTCACTGTGAAACTTGACACTAGATATGGCACGTGTAATAAAAATTATAAATGAATATATCAGTATTGCACGGAGCCAGGTATTGTGCAGTATAAATGTTGTCTATGGGGGGGGGTGTGCTTTCAGTGCAGAGTTCCGTTTAGTAATGGCCTTAGGGTAGAAATTGTTTGTTGGTCTTGTGGTGTGCGCTTTAATGGACCTTTAGCGCTCTCCTGAGGGCAGAAGGGCAAACAAGTGATGGATGGGGTGAGATGGGTCCTTTAGGATGCAGGATGCCTTCTACAGGCAACAGGAGCTGTAGATGTCTTCCAGGGCAGGCAAACGTGTGTTGGTGATCTTCTGGGCTGTGTTGATGACTCTCTGCAGAGCCTTCTTGTCGGCCACAGAGCTGTTGCCGTACCACACCAGGATCCCATGTGTCAGGACACTCTCAATGGAGCAGCGTAGAAGGACACGAGCAGCTGTTGTGGCAGGTTGACTTTCCTGAGTGTTCTTAGGAAGTGAAGCCGCTGTTGTGCCTTCTTAACCAGAGAGTTTATTTTGGTTGACCACGTGAGATCTTCTGAGATATGGGTGCCCAGGAACCTGAAACTGGAGACTCTATCCACTCTTTTTCCATTTACGTGCTGTGTGGGGTGGTCATCCTGCTTCTTCCTGGTCGATGATGAGATCTTTTGTTTTTTTGGTGTTGAGTGCCAAGTTATTTTCTGAGCACCAGCCTGTTAGCCTCTGTACCTCCTAGTGAAAGGAATGTCCTGAGATTCATTTCAAAATTAATTAAAATTAAAAGAGAAACATTACGCTCAACCTCTGTCTTTCTCTGGGAGATCTTATTTTGTATTTGTGTTCAATTACCATCTTTTCCTCATTTTCTGAGTTACCATTTCTCCTCTTCCCTGACCTTCACTCTCAGATCCTGTCACTTTCATCTCAAGGATTCTGTTACGTCCATGAGATTCCCCCACCCTGCCATTCCATAGTTTAATCTCCCATCCACTGCCCTACTTGTCCCGGCTGCTCGTATTCTGCTGTCACTTCGGCTCAGGTACAGCTCCTCCCTGTACAGTTCAGTGGCAGCTTACTCAGCATTCTAACAGCAATGACCATTGATTTGTACCCACAGGAAGGGACTTTCACTTGGATCGATGGATCTCCATTGAAACACCCACAATGGGGTACAGCACAACCCGACAATCTCAAAGGCCTTGAAGACTGTGTACTAACAAATTATTTCCGTAAGTGTAACTATGACAGAAATGTAGAAATGAAGAACTGTAGATGCTGGTTAATACTCAAAAGGTCACAAAGTGCTGGATAATTCAGTGGGTCAAGCAACACTTTGAGAGAACGTAGATTGGTGAAGTTTGGGATCAAAACCAATTTTCAGATTAGAAAAAGACAGAAAATCGTGCAGAGGAGGTCATTAGGCCCTTCGGGTCAGCACCACCTTCATTGTGATCACAGCTGATCATCCACAATCAGTAACCTGTGCCTGCCTTCTCCCTGTAACCCTTGATTCCTCGAGCCCCTAGAACTCTATCTAACTCTCTTTTAAATTCATCAAATGAATTGGCCTCCACTGCCTTCTGTGGCAGAGAATTCCACAAATTCACAACTCTCTGGGCACAACCTGTATCAGGTCCCTACAGTGATGTTCGATCAGGTTCAAGTCCGGGCTCTGGCTGGGCCACTCAAGGACATTCAGGCTTGTCACGAAGCCACCCCTGCGTTGTCTTGCCTGTGTGCTTAGGGTCATTGTCCTGTTGGAAGATGAAACTCCGCCCCAGTCTAATGTCCAGAATGCTCCGTAGCAGGTTTTCATCAAGGATCTCTGAACTTTGCTCTGTTCATCTTTCCCTCGATCCTGACGAGTCCCAGTTCGTGCCGCTGAAAAACATCCCCACAGCATGATGCTGCCACACCATGCTGCACCGTAGGTATGGTATTGGTCAGATGATGAGCGGTGCCTAGTCTCCTCCAGACATCCAGGCCAAAGAGTTCAATCTTGGTTTCCTCAGACCAGAGAATCTTCTTTACGTGCCATTTGGCAAACTCCAAGTGGGCTGTCATGTGCCTTTTACTGAGGAGTGGCTTCCATCTGGTCACTATCATAAAGGCCTGATTGGTGGAGTGCTGCAGATATAGTTGTCCTTCTGGAAGGTTCTCCCATCTTTACAGAGGAACTCTGGAGCTCTGTCAGAATGACCACCGGGTTCTTAGTTACCTCCCTGACCAAGGCCCTTCTCCCCCGATTGCTCAGTGTGGCCGGGCGGCCAGCTCTGTGAAGAGTCCTGGTAGTTACAAAGTTCTTCCATTTAAGAATGACGGAGGCCACTGTGCTCTTCAGGACCTGCAATGCTGCAGAAATTGTTTTATACCCTTCCCCAGATCTGTATCTTGACACAATCCTGTGTTGGAGGTCTACATACAATTCCTTCGTCTTCATGGCTTGGTTTTTGCTCTGACATGTACTGTCAACTGTGGGACCTTATATAGACAGGTGAATGCCTTTCCATATCATGTCCAATCAATTTAATTGACCACTGGTGGGCTCCAATCAAGTTTAGAAACATCTCAAGGACAATCAATGGAAACAGGATGAACCTAAGCTCAATTTTGAGTGTCATAGCAAAGGTCTGAATACTTATGTAATTGTGATATTTCAGTTATTTCTTTTTAATTACTTTGCAAAAATTTCTAAATGGCACATCTGTAGAATGTGGCAACGTCAACAATTCTCTGCAATTTCTTGTGGTTGTGGATGGAGTAGTTCCCAAACCATCCTCTGATGCATCCCGATAAAATGCTTTCTATGGCACATCTGTAGAAGTTGGTGAGAGTTGTTGGGGACATGCTGAACTTCCGAAGTCTTCTTAGGATGTAAAGATGTTGGTCTGCTTTCAAGGCCAATCCCTCGATATGGCTGGTCCAGGGCGTTTTTGGTGACATTTCCTTATATTGTCTTTTCATTTCTGACCTTTTCCCAATTATCTGTACATCAAATCCCCCCCTCCCACTCACCTGTACCTCCTATCACTTGCCGAGTTTTTCCTGCCCCCCCCCCACGTCTCTTCCAGCTTTCTTCGCCCAAACTATAATCATTCTGAAGAAGGGTCCCAACCCACAATGCCACCCACCCGTGTTCTCCAGAGATGCTGCCCGACCCACAGAGTCACTCCCAACTTATTGTGTCTTGATACAGAAGGAATGGGTGACGTTTCGGGTCGAGACCCTTCTTCAAACTGATCAGTCTGAAGAAGGGTCTCGACCCGAAATGTCACCCATTCCATCTCTCCAAGATACTGCCTGACCTGCTGAGTTACTCCAGCCATTTGTGATACCTTCGATTTGTACCAGCATCTGCTGTTATTTTCCTACACAACGTGTCTTGATAAAGAGGATTATTCTGGTTGTCATTTTAGTTATGTGAGAATGGGTTACTCGTTTGCAATGTAATTTAATACGTGTATTTATTGTAATAAATTCACTTGCAGCTGGGATAATCATTAAAAAATGTGATGTTTTTGTTGAACCCAAGTTATGCTTGATCAGGTCTCTGGTGCAGGAAGAAACGGAGGTCCTTGATACCTTCCTGGTGGAGGATTGAGTGAGGTGTAGAGGGACTGGAAGTCCACGGTGAAGATGAGCCAATGGAGGCTAGGAAATTGAAAGTAATTTAAAGAGTAGCAGGGTGTGTGAAGTGTGTTGGACGTAGGTGGGCAGGGACTGGACGGGGGGGGGGGGCAGGAGGGAATCAAGGTAGTGTTGAGATGTTCGGTTGGGTGAAGCTGGCAAAGATGATGAGTCTGCCGGGGTAGTCCCGTGTGTGGCAATTGGGAAGAGATTGAAGCAAGCAGTAGGAGGCTGGGGAACAATAACGCTGTGGAGGGGAGATCGCCAATGAGATCAGAAACAGTTTGCCAGATGATATTTACTGGAAGTTAATTTCAGACACGGTACCAACAGTCCTGTTGTTACACAGAGGGGTGAACCAACCCCATGGGTCCTGTGCTCTGCAGAACTGGACTGACTGCCCAGCAGTGAGTGGAGGATATATGGGATGTAATGCAGGAGTCAGGGGAACAGACACTGACTGTGACTGTGTAGGGGGAATGTACAAGGGGGGAACACTGGAGTTAGAGGGAGGTACAGTGAGATACGACACATAAAGACAGGAAAGTGAAAGGAATGTCCTGAGATTCATTTCAAAGTGAATTAAATGCAGGAACATTCTGCTCAACCTCTGTATATCCGGTTGGAGTGGACATGCTGTCCTGTGAGACGTTCCATGACACTGTTTGACTAAAGACTGAGAGACAGTGGAGCAGTGAACTGGTCACAAAACAGAGTGGCCATGAAGATCCGACAGGCTGGGGTTTGTTCTCCACAAGAGAGAAGATTGAGGGGTGACCAGCCAGGGGCCGATCCCACTGTGAAGGATTTGTAGGGGGATGTCGAGAGGATGTTTCCTCGAGTGTGAAACTAGATTTACTGGTCGTAAATGTAAAATAGCCACCGATAAATCAAAGTGAGCAGAGGGACAATCTTCTTGGCTTGGGCGTTGCGGGCAGGTGGAGATCAGGAGCAGGTAACCGAGGTAGAGAGCACAGATGTACTGAAGGCAGAGATAGATCGAGAAAGGAACAGACGGAGGTGTTGATGGGGTCGGTTGAAGGGAGGGGGGAGGCTGGTGTTGAGCAGCAACAGTAGCACGGATCCATGGGCCGAGTGGTCTGTTTCTGCACTCCACGTGCAAGGGAACACCCTAACTCTACACACATTGGGTGTAACACTACAGATATCGCAATGTGCACTGGTGTACAATCCCCAGATTTAAACATGACATCGGTTGCAGAGGTTCCAGCTCCAGAGATCCCAGACTCTGCTCCCGTTGTGTGAGGTCCATGCAATGGGGAGGGCTGGGTTTATCTCTGACTGCACAGGCGTGTTGTCCAGCCCACACAGGGAGCTCCAGCCCAGGATGAGCCCAGTCACTTCAGTCTGGGACAGTCCAAACGCCCGTGAATATTGGGGGCTTCAGGTTTCAGCCACACACACGACTGTACCTGGCACCTCCACAGGAAGCGACTCCCTTTATTTACAAGGCAAACGCACCGATCAAGAGCCAGGGAGCGTTAATGGCTCACAGACTGCCTCAAATAGATGGAACATTAGACAAACGGAAAACATGTAATACTGGAAACACTCAGCAGGTCAGGCAGCATCTGTGCGGAGTGGAACAGATATAACATTTCCACCAACAATCTCCCTGTTTCCTCTCCACACATGCCACCTGACCTATTGAGTATTTCCATCATTTTCTTTCAGATATTTTGCATCTGCAGCATTTTGATTGTGGACTAACAGGTAAATGCTTTTCTCTTTTTCTGCTTCTAGCTGATGGAACATGGAATGATACAGAATGTGGCAATGGACATGGTTTTGTTTGTTCCTACAATCTGCTCGTCAATTAGAAAACTCCAGAATGGTCCACTCAACCTCCCAGCAGTGGATCCAGTGCTTTGATTTCTTTGTAGTCCCTCTCACTGTCTGTGGTGACTGTACTCACTTAGCTTCTCAGCCAATAATAAAGAGACCTGCATCATGAGCTGTGTGTTTGGTGCCGGGTGTCGGGCAATGTCCCCATGGTTCTGGCAGTATTGACAGGTGTCGGGACATGACGTGAAGGAAGTCAAGTCAAGCCTTGCCCAACTCTGCAGTCAATGCGCTGATGGAGAGTGTGACAATAGACAATAGGTGAAGGAGTAGGCCATTCGGCCCTTCGAGCCAGCACCGCCATTCAATGTGATCATGGCTGATCATTCTCAATCAGTACCCCGTTCGTGCCTTCTCCCCATACCCCCTGACTCCGCTATCCTTAAGAGCTCTATCTAGCTCTTTCTTGGATGCATTCAGAGAATTGGCCTCCACTGCCTTCTGAGGCAGAGAATTCCACAGATTCACAACTCTCTGACTGAAAAAGATTTTCCTCATCTCAGTTCTAAATGGCTTACCCCTTATTCTTAAACTGTGCCCCTTTGTCCTGGACTCCCCCAACATTGGGAACATGTTTCCTGCCTCTAACGTGTCCAACCCCTTAATAATCTTATACGTTTCGATAAGATCTCCTCTCATCCTTCTAAATTCCAGTGTATACAAGCCTAGTCGCTCCAGTCAACATATGACAGCCCTGCCATTCCGGGAATTAACCTAGTAAACCTACGCTGCACGCACTCAATAGCAAGAATATCCTTCCTCAAATTTGGAGACCAAAACTGCACACAGTACTCCAGGTGAGGTCTCACTAGGGCCCTTTACAACTGCAGAAGGACCTCTTTGCTCCTATACTCAACTCCTCTTGTTATGAAGGCTAACATTCCATTGGTTTTCTTCACTGCCTGCTGTACTTGCATGCTTCCTTTCAGTGACTGATGCACTAGGACACCCAGATCTCGTTGTATGTCCCCTTTTCCTAACTTGACGTCATTCAGATAATACTCTGCCTTCCTATTCTTACCACCAAAGTGGATAACCTCACACTTATCCACATTAAACTGCATCTGCCATGCATCCGCCCACTCACACAACCTGTCCAAGTCACCCTGCAACCTCATAACATCTTCCTCACAGTTGACATTATCGCCCAGCTTTGTATCATCTGCAAATTTGCTAATGGTACTTTTAATCCCTTCATCCAAGTCATTAATGTATATTGTAAATAGCTGCGGTCCCAGCACCGAGCCTTGCGGTACCCCACTAGTCACTGCCTGCCATTCTGAAAGGGACTGAAAATGTGGGATATGGTGGGAGTAACTGCAGTCAATGCGCTGATGGAGATTGTGGGATATGGTGGGAGTAACTGCAGTCAATGCGCTGATGGAGATTGTGGGATATGGTGGGAGTAACTGCAGTCAATGCGCTGATGGAGATTGTGGGATATGGTGGGAGTAACTGCAGTCAATGCGCTGATGGAGATTGTGGGATATGGTGGGAGTAACTGCAGTCAATGCGCTGATGGAGATTGTGGGATATGGTGGGAGTAACTCAACATTACACCACTCTCACCCACTTGGTGTTCTCACTCCTCTCACTCTTGTTTCCTATTTCATTACATTTTAGACATACATTAAAAAACAAGGGAGTAACTAAGGAGAAGGCAGGACCAAACGGACAAAGGAGGAACTTAATGCTTGGAATTAGAAGATGTCAGTGAATTACCAAATGAGCACTTTGCACCAATATTCACCAAGGAGAAGGACCTGGAGATCAGTGTAGGGTATACCGATAGGTTCGGGCAGTTTAATATCAAGAGTGAGTAGGTGCTGTGTTCTTTGCAGAAGATTAATGAGGTGTGGGGTTTGAGGATGTAGCCGGGTCAGCACTCATATCACCCACACGTGCACTTTAGTTTATTTGTAATGACAAGGAAGGTCATGTCTGCAAGTGGGCTGTCCCTGGCAATCTCAGGCTTGTTGCGGGAGCTCGGTCCTGGTCTTGAAGGCACTGCGACCTTGTGCTTCTCCCTCCACTTCTGCCTGACCTAAGCCTGATCTTTGGTCTCAATCACTGGGTTTGAACAGGTGGCGCTGGTGGCCCCAGGCTTACCCTGGGGGCTCCGTCCTTGCTCTGTGTGTGGGTGTAGTCCCTTGTGGCCCCAGGCTTTTTCTGGCAGTTCAGTGTTGACCACACATTTGTGCCAATGGGCTCGGATTTGTCCCAGTGGCTGAGCCTCCCTCCAAACCTGCAACAGGGGAGCATTTCTTACTAAACCTGATTGATTTAGAGCTCTGAGCAGGCGACAGAGGTGATTAATGATGGTAGAGCAGTGGATGTTGTGTACTTGAACTTTAGGAAGGCAGATGTTAAGGATCCTCATGGTCAGCTGATCCTGAAGATTAAGATGCATGCGATCCACAGTAACACTGTAGTCAAGTAGTTTAGAATGGTAGTCACATAGATCGAGTGGTAAATAAGCCTTAGGATATGCTTAACTTTCACAGGTCTGGTCTTTGATTTTCTGAATCAGAAAGTCATGTTGCAGCTTTCAATCACTGGCTCGGCTGCATTTGGAGTAATAGACAATAGACAATAAGTGCAGGAGTAGGCCATTCGGCCCTTCGAGTAATGCATGCAGTTGCATAGCTCTTTTGCAGGAAAGATGAAGAGGCTTTGGAGTGAGTGTAGAAGGGGTTTACCAGAATGCTGCATTGACAAAAGGCTATTAGCTCTAAGAAGAGGTTGTACAAACTTGGATTGTTTCCCTGGAGCATTTGAAATTTAGGTGAACCTAACGGAAGGCAACAAAATGATGTGAGGGACAGTCGGAATCTTTTTCCCAGGTGCAAATGTCAAAGAAGAGGGGGCAAGATTAAAGTCAGAGAGTGGTTTTTAAAAAAAGTAGGTCACTGGAGCATTTTAGTTTAAAACATAATCAAATCATCTTTCATTGTTCAGCCGCACTTTGCTTTGTCATTTCCTCAAATGGTGCAGATGTCACTGAAAACAACATCCCTTTACTTTGTGGTTAGGTGACCCTTCCATCAAGAGGGGAGCAGGCAACACCAGCCACAGGTTGTCCTCCAAGTTATGTTTCCAAGTCAGGCTGATGTCTCTTCATCCTCACCAGGTTTAAACCCTGGAACATCCATCCCAACAACGTGGGAATAACTTCACAAGAAGAATGTAGTGTTCAAGGCAGTCTCTCCCCACCACCATTGTATGGACAACAAATGCTGGTCTTGCCAGAGACATTGTCAATAAATAACCAATAGTAAACCATAGCAAAGTCTAAACTGGCCCAGTCATGTTCACCCTTGGACTGCCCAACACAAACCAACATTTTAAACCACTGTAACTGGCCCAACTCTCAACCACTTTTCAAAGAAAACCAGTCTTGTGGAACTGCACCACACGGGTTGGGAGACTGCTGGAGTCCAGGAAGGACAGAGATACACAGCATGAGAACACACACTGAACAAACACTGCTACAAACTCCCGCAAGAACACCTGTGTCCTAGATGTCACCTCTGGGGGACAACTGTGCCCTTCATCAAAGGAAACAATCTCATGAACCTTCTCTGTCCTACAGTACAAGTAGATCCTTCCTGAAACCCCGAGCCCACAACTGTCCACGTACTCCAGCGACACTTTCACCGCCAACCAGTAAAAGTGCAGGACTTCCCTACTTAGACTCACAATAAAGGTCAACATCCCATCAGCTTCCCATTTACTTGCTGTACCTGCATGCTAACTCTATGCTTCACGTCCTCTACTACGTGAATCCTTGGTAACACAACATTCAGTTCTCTCACTCTATTTAAGTGATATTTTGTTTTTTCAATCTTGCTTCAAAAATGGAAAAGCTCACATTGTCCCACAGCAGACTTCATCTGCCAACTCCTTGCCAACTCACCACATCCCTCTGCAGGCTGTGTGCGCCCAGAACTTGCCAACTCGCTTATCTCCGGATCAACAGAAAGTTTCTCTCAAGACTCTCACACTAGATCCCTTCATCCCAGTCAGAACTGTAGATGAAAAATCGTTGAGTCCCAGCATTGGTCTCTGGGGCATCAGACCAGTTACTGATTGCCAATCCAAAACGCATCCATTTATTCCACTCACTCTTCCATCAGTTACCAATATAGGGTCAGAGAGAATATATAGTCTCTGGTCCTGTTGTGGTGGTAGGTGAACTATAGTGGGTCAAGGCTGCTTGGTAGACTGTTTTTAATGTGTTTCCCAACTAGCCTTCCAAAGCATTTCATAATGGTGGATGTCAAAGCCACTGGACAGTTGTCATTAAAGCATAAGCTCTGGGTTTTCTTCAGCACCTGGATGATGGTGGACTTCTTGAAGCAGGTGGGTACCTCAGAACAGAGAAGGGAGAGTTTAAAGATGTTCGTGAATACTAGCTGACTAAGGACTAAGGACATGGCCAGGAACTCTATCTGGGCCAGTTAGTTTCTTCTGATCTTTTTGTTTAAACAATGGCCACGCTTGGACCACACTTTCTTCTGTAGTTGATGTTGATGTTTCTTAAATGTTTCTTAAATGGCTCTCTATCTGTTATGAACTGTGGGTTAATTCTTTAATTGCCAACCATTGCTTCTCTCCTGTAAACATATTGTCCCAATCACCTGACCTACCAAAGCTGGCCCCTGCCACACAGCTTTGTAGCTTGCTCCCCCATCCCCTCACTCTCCCCCTCCCCTCACTCTCCCCTCCCCTCCCCTCACTCTCCCCTCCCCTCACTCTCCCCCTCCTCACTCTCCCCTCCCCTCACTCTCCCCTCCCCTCACTCTCCCCCCCTCCTCACTCTCCCCTCCCCTCACTCTCCCCCCTCCTCTCTCCCCTCTCCTCACTCCCCTCACTCTCCCCCCTCCTCACTCTCCCCCCTCACTCTCCCCTCCCCTCACTCTCCCCTCTCCTCACTCTCCCCTCCCCTCACTCTCCCCTCACTCACCCCCTCACTTGACCGATTGGGAGAAGGGGAGATGCAACGTGACCTGGGTGTCATGGTGCACCAGTCATTGAAAGCAAGCATGCAGGTGCAGCAGGCAGTGAAGAAAGCGAATGGTATGTTGGCATTCATAGCAAGAGGATTTGAGTTTAGGAGCAGCAGTTGTACAGGGCCTTGGTGAGACCGCACCTGGAGTATTGTGTGCAGTTTTGGTCTCCTAACATGAGGAAAGACGTTCTTGCCTTAGAGGGAGTACAGAGAAGGTTCACCAGATTGATCCCTGGGATGGCGGGACTTACATATGAGGAAAGACTAGATAGACTGGGCTTGTACTCGCTGGAATTTAGAAGACTGAGGGGGGATCTTATAGAAACATATAAAATTCTTAAGGGGTTGGAGAGGCTAGATGCGGGAAGATTGTTCCCGATGTTGGGGGAGTCCAGAACCAGGGGTCACAGCTTAAGGATAAGGGGGAAGTCTTTTAGGACCGAGATGAGAAAACATTTCTTCACACAGAGAATGGTGAGTCTGTGGAATTCTCTGCCACAGAAGGTAGTTGAGGCCAGTTCATTGGCTATATTTAAGAGGGAGTTAGATGTGGCCCTTTTTACTAAAGGGATCAGGGGGTATGGAGAGAAGGCAGGTACAGGTTACTGAGCCGAATGATCAGCCATGATCATATTGAATGGCGGTGCGTACAGGCTCGAAGGGCCGAATGGCCTACTCCTGCACCTATTTTCTATGTTTCTATGTTTCTCCCCTCCCCTCACTCTCCCCTCCTCACTTTCCTCTCTCCCCCCCCCTCACTCCCCCCCCCTCCTCACTCTCCCCCTCCCCTCACTCTCCCCCTCCCCTCACTCTCCCATCCCCTCCACTCACTCCCCTCACTCTCCCCTCCCCTCCCTCCCCTCACTCTCCCCTCCCCTCCCTCCCCTCACTCTCCCCTCCCCTCCCTCCCCTCACTCTCCCCTCCCCTCCCTCCCCTCACTCTCCACACCCCTCACTCTCCCCTCCCTCACTTCCCTCACTCTCCCCCCTCCTCACTCTCCCCTCCCCTCACTCTCCCTCCCATCACTCTCCCCTCCCCTCCCTCCCTCCCCTCACTCTCCCTCCCCTCACTCTCCCCTCCCCTCACTCTCCCCCTCCCCTCCCTCCCTCCCCCTCACTCTCCCTCCCCTCACTCTCCCCTCCCTCCCCTCCCCTCCCTCCCCTCACTCTCCCTCCCCTCACTCTCCCTCCCCTCACTCTCCTCACTCTCCCTCCCCTCACTCTCCCCTCCCCTCCCTCCCCTCCCTCCCCTCCCCTCCCTCCCCTCACTCTCCCCTCCCCTCACTCTCCCCTCCCCTCCCCTCCCTCCCCTCACTCTCAATCCCCTCACTCTCCCCTCCCCTCTCCCGCCTCCCACCTCCCGCCTCCCCCCTCCTCACTCTCCCCCTCCTCACTCTCCCCTCCCCCCTCCTCACTCTCCCCTCCCCACTCCCCCTCCCGCCTCCCCTCCTCACTCTCCC
This sequence comes from Rhinoraja longicauda, assembly GCF_053455715.1. Lineage (NCBI taxonomy): Eukaryota > Metazoa > Chordata > Chondrichthyes > Rajiformes > Arhynchobatidae > Rhinoraja > Rhinoraja longicauda. The sequence continues at coordinate 687,373 of NC_135953.1, read as the reverse complement.
CCTCCTCACTCTCCCCCTCCCCCTCCTCACTCTCCCCTCCCCCCTCCCCCTCCTCACTCTCCCCTCCCCCCTCCCGCCTCCCGCCTCCCCCCTCCCCTCCTCACTCTCCCCCTCCTCACTCTCCCCTCCCCCTCCCGCCACCCCCTCCCCCTCCTCACTCTCCCCCTCCTCACTCTCCCCTCCCCCTCCTCACTCTCCCCCTCCTCACTCTCCCCTCCCCCTCCCCCTCCTCACTCTCCCCTCCCCCCTCCCGCCTCCCCCCTCCCCCTCCTCACTCTCCCCTCCCCCTCCCGCCTCCCCCTCCTCACTCTCCCCTCCCCACTCCCCCTCCCCCCTCCCCCTCCTCACTCTCCCCTCCCCCTCCTGCCTCCCCCTCCCCCTCCTCACTCTCCCCCTCCTCACTCTCCCCTCCCCCTCCTCACTCTCCCCTCCCCACTCCCCCTCCCGCCTCCCCCTCCTCACTCTCCCCTCCCGCCTCCCGCCTCCCCCCTCCCCCTCCTCACTCTCCCCTCCCGCCTCCCCTCTCCCCCCTCCCCCTCCTCACTCTCCCCTCCCCTCTCACCCAGAGTAGCCGCCGCCCGCCTCGAGTAGTCCGGGGCTCCCTCCTCCTCTCCGCAGGTGGGGGGGGGGGGGAAGAGAGGGCGTGGGGCGAGTGGGTGGAGGGTAGGGGTGGGAGGGGGGTGAGGGGAGGAGAGAGTGGGGAGGTGGGTGTGGAGGGGTGGAGGAGAGTGTGGGGCTGAGTGGGGCTGGGGGAGGAGATAATGTGGGGGGGGGGGGGAGGAGAGAGTGGGGGAAAGGGGGGGCAGTTACAACCGGCCCTTTGAGGGCAACCATAATGCTGATGTGGCCCGGGGTGAAAATGCTTTTTAAGGAAGTGTAGGAAAATAACTAGATGCTGGTTTAAATGGAAGGTGGACACAACATGCTGGAGAAACACAGCGGGTCAGGCAGCATCTCAGGAGAGAAGGAATGGGTGATGTTTCAGATCGAGACCCTTGTTCAGACTAATGTCAGGGGGGGGGGGGCGGGACAAAGATAGGATGTAGTAGGAGACAGGAATACTAGTGGGAGAACTGGGAAAGGAAAGAGAGGGACAGAGGAACTATCTGAAGTTAGAGAACCAGGGCCCACTGTCTTACAATAAAGGGGAGGACATTTAAAACTGAGGTGAGAAGGAACTTTTTCCACCCAGAGAGTTGTGAACAATGAGCCTTCCTCTTTCTCCTCAGTCACATTTTATCCCACATCACCATTCTGAATACTCTGGCAATAAAGGCTCGGGGCAGGAATTGGAGGAGAGATGATCATTGAGATGAACAGGTTGGACACGTGTGGGATGATCAAGGGGGTAAGTTGGGGAGGGTTTTATTGCAATGGTGTGGATAAGGTTCAAGAAGTTGCCAATTGATTGTGTGGATGAAGAATAGCTTATCTGCGAGTATCTGGAGACTGGCAGACTCAGTGGATTAAACAGCATCCACTATGGATCTGCCAAAGACATCAGCCCCATTCTGTAAGGTTAATGGTACCTCACTGTTCACATGCCAAGGAGTTCTCACCTGGGCAATGTCAGTCTCAGTCCTGGAGGACACTGATACACTCTTCATCCAGAAATTGCCAAGATGGTCGTGAGACAAATTTACTGTTACTCCACCAGTCTCCCAGCCCGTGAGATACAGTTCCACAAGGCTGATTTTCAACATGATCTGCTGGTGGTTCAGCACTTCAACTCCCCCTCCCAGTCTGACCTTTCTGTCATGGGCCTCCTCCATTGTCATAGTGAGGCCCAGTGCAAATTGGAGGAACAGCACCTCATATTTCACTTGGGCAGTTTACACCCTAGGGGTATGAACATTGACTTAGAAACAGAGAAACATAGAAAATAGGTGCAGGAGGATGCCATTCGGCCCTTCGAACCAGCACCACCATTCATTGTGATCATGGCTGATCGTCAACAATTAATAACCCGTGCCTGCCTTCTCCCCATATCCCTTGATTCCACTAGCCCTTAGAGCTCAATCTAACTCTCTTAAATCCATCCAATGATTTGGCCTCCACTGCCCTCTGTGACAGAGAATTCCATAAATTCACAACTCTCTGGGTGAAAAAGGTCCTTCTCACCTCGGGTTTAAATGGCCTCCCCTTTATTCTAAGACTGTGGTCCCTGGTTCTAGACTCCCCTGAACATTGGGAACATTTTTCCTGCATCTAGCGTGACAGTCTTTTTATAATTTTATATGTCTCCATAAGATCCCCTAAACTCTAGTGAATACAAGTTTAGTATCCACTAAACTCTAGTGAATACAAGCCTAGTCTTTTCAATCTTTCCTCATATGATAGTCCCGCCATCCCAGGGATCAATCTCGTGAACCTACGCTGCACTGCCTCAATTACAAGGATGTCCTTCCTCAAATTAGAAGACTAAATCTGTACACAATACTCCAGATGTGGTCTTACCAGGGCCCGATACAACTGCAGAAGAACTTCTTTACTCTTTATCAAGGGATATGGGGAGAAGGCAGGCACAGGTTACTGATTGTGGATGATCAACCATGATCACAATGAATGGCGGTACTGGCTCGAAGGGCCGAATGGCCTCCTCCTGCACCTATTTTCTATGTTTGTATGTTAACTGGTCTCTGACCAGTCGTGTTCTGCAGGGATCAATGTGGACTTCAGTTGTTTGGGAATCACATCAACAATGTAGATTGCTCGATTATTAACTTAGAAACAGAGAGGGGGGGGGGAGGGGGAGGGGGGGGAGAGTGGAGAGGGAGGGGGAGAGTGGAGGGGAGGGAGGGGGAGAGTGGAGGGGAGGGAGGGGGAGAGTGGAGGGGAGGGAGGGGAGGGGAAGGAGAGGGTGCTGCACCAAAGCAGGAGAGGTTTGGGCCCAACTTGGTCTAGTGATGGTATAAACATTCTGCGGTTACTGTTTTTGAAGCTGCTTAGGTTGCTCACACCGCTTCCCGATGTACATCTCTAATAAACCGACTTGTTCGATGGACTCATCATTGATCTGAGTTGTTTTATTTTGTGTCTGTGTCTATCTGAGTAAAGTCAGATATGGGGACGGGTAAAGTACAAAATCCCCTCTTCCAGTTCTAAAATATTTATGTTGAAATATTGTCGGCTCAAGTTGCAAAGTACTGGTCAGTGAAGTCAAAAGCAAAGCTGACGGTGAAGAATGTGCTGGACCAGATTATGGTACCCACAGTGAATGGCAGAGCAATAACTGAAACAGTAGTGTGGTGTTGGAAGTTGGCAGACAGCCTGGGTCGGAACAACTACATTAAATCGATCAGCAACTTACTGACGAAGGGTGGCCCTGAAACAAGTGGAGGAGGGTCATGGAACCGATTGAGAGACCGAGAGAACAAAGGGGAGGATGAACCCTCCAAAGAGTCGTGTGTCTGAACCCGGTCAAACTGTGGCTCAGTGTGGGGATCTGGCACAGAACTGGAGTTGAGGTCAAAATAGATCAGCCATGCTCATATTGAATTGCTGTGGTTTAGATGAAGGGGAATCTCCATGTGAAGAGGGTTGGGAATCTGCTGAATGTTCCACCTCAGGGCTGTGGAGCTCAGAATGCACACAATCATTATTGGATGTGGGAGCATCTCAGTAAATGAAGCCGTCAGAATGTTGTAAAAACCCAACTCTCCAGTGAAGCTCCTTTGGATGGAACTTGCTGGTCATTGCTGCTCTGACCTCTGTGTGACTCTAAACTCTCACAAATGCTTGTCCCCAGACACAGGAATATCTCAAAACTTTGCTGCCCCTGTGCATTTCCCTGAATAAATTGAATAAATTCCATTTTCATCATCCATGCTCATATCCGAAGGAACTCCTGCAGTGATGTCCTGGGGCTGGGATGTTGAACCACAGCCATTGTACTTTGTGTGGGGATTGAATCCAACCATTGACATATTCTGTCCTTGACGTTCCTTGTCTCAGAATGACCAGGTCTCCTCGATCCTGCACTCAGTCAAATGCTGCCTTGTTTTCAAAGAGCCACAGTCTGGCCTCACCTCCGCACTGCAGCTCTTTGTTCTGTGTTTGGACCAAGGCTGAGATTCAGAGCCGAGTGATCTTGGTGAAACCGACGCTGAGCGTGGGCAAGTCGATTATTGGAGGGGAAGTGACACTTGCCCGCACTGTGGACAACTCCTGATGATTGGGAGCAGCCTGATTGGTCATCAGCTGGACTGGATTTGTCCAGCTTTATTGTGGGGTCCAATTTATCGGCCAATACCTGGTGAAGAATTTGGAGAGGAAGGGAAGTTTGGAGACAGGGTGGTTGGAAGGAAGGTCAAGGGATGGTTGTTGAGTGGAGGGGTGAAGATGCCGGTTTGAAGATGAAGGGAACTGGTCCTGAGTTTGTCCTCTGGATGGCACCAGTGGGTTTAGCAGCACTAAAGACTAAAGCACTCATAATGCAGATAAGTGAAGGCATTGGCAATGTCCTGGATGCAGCCTTAAAACCCCAAATGCCGACTATATCTTTGCTTCTGCAGATGCTGCCTGACCTGCCAAGTTCTTCCCACAGCTTTTTATTCATCCTGGAGAGTTTGTTTAGAAAACCGTCTCCAGACCCCTCACGACAACAGACATGGTGCTGAAGTCAACAATTGACTTCATAATTGCTTGTTCCAGCTGCAGATTAACTTTCTGCATCTGGTGAACCAACACGCCTGGACCCCTCCACACCACACAACACCTGGACCCCTCCACACCACACCTGGACCCCTCCACACAACACAACACCTGGACCCCTCCACTTCACACAACGCCTGGGCCCCTCCACACAACGCCGGGACCCCTCCACACAACACAACGCCTGGACCCCTCCACTCCACACAGCGCCAGGACCCCTCCACTCCACACAATGCCTGGCCACTCCACACAATGCCTGGCCACTCCACACAACGCCTGGACCCCTCCACTCCACACAACGCCTGGGCCCCTCCACTCCACACAATGCCTGGCCAGTCCACACAACGCCTGGACCCCCCCACTCCACACAACGCCTGGACCCCTCCACTCCACACAGCGCCTGGACCCCTCCACTCCACACAACGCCTGGACCCCTCCACTCCACACAGCGCCTGGACCCCTCCACGCCACACCTGGGCACTCCACTCCACACAACGCCTGGACCCCTCCACGCCACACAACGCCTGGACCCGTCCACACAACGCCTGGACCCCTCCACACAACGCCTGGCCACTCCACACAATACAACACCTGGACCCCTCCACACAACACCTGGGCCCTCCACACAACACAACACCTGGACCCCTCCACACCACACAATGCCTGGACCCCTCCACGCCACACAACGCCTGGACCCCTCCACACCACACAACACCTGGACCCCTCCACACCACACAACACCTGGACCCCTCAACACAACACCTGGACCCCTCCACACAATGCCTGGCCCCTCAACACAACACCTGGACCCCTCCACACCACACAACGCCTGGACCCCTCCACACCACAGAACGCCTGGACCCCTCCACGCCTCACAACGCCTGGACCCCTCCACACCACACAACGCCTGGACCCCTCCACACCACACAACACCTGGACCCCTCCACACCACACAATGCCTGGCCCCTCAACACAACACCTGGACCCCTCCACACCACACAACGCCTGGACCCCTCCACACCACAGAACGCCTGGACCCCTCCACGCCTCACAACGCCTGGACCCCTCCACACCACACAACGCCTGGACCCCTCCACGCCACACAACGCCTGGACCCCTCCACACCACACAATGCCTGGACCCCTCCACGCCACACAACGCCTGGACCCCTCCACACAACACAACACCTGGATCCCTCCACACCACACAACGCCTGGACCCCTCCAAGCCACACAACACCTGGACCCCTCCACACCACACAACGCCTGGACCCCTCCACACCACAGAACGCCTGGACCCCTCCACGCCTCACAACGCCTGGACCCCTCCACACCACACAACGCCTGGGCCCTCCATGCCACACAATACCTGGACCCCTCCACACAATGCCTGGCCCCTCCACACAACGCCTGGCCCCTCCACACAACGCCTGGCCCCTCCACACAACAACATTCACTGGCTTCTCACCACGTGAAATCTTCTGTCTTGTTATTTCTCCAATCAAACAGCACAACTCCCATTATCCAACAGTTCGCTCCAAGTATAACATTTACACAACCATTGTAAGGTAATTCAGGAGACTTGTCTGTGACCACAACAATCACTGTGGGTACAGGTCTATTGGTTACATGGACAAGATTTATGACATAAGTTGCATCCAATACAAAGAACCAACACGGAGCAAAGATGACAGTCACAGTCTGTTCCTTGAAACCTCAGAGACTCACCCTCTGAGTGACCGTGGTTCAGGACACTTTTCCTCCCACCGTGTCCTGTTCACTGAGCCGGCTGCCTCCATCTGTCATGTGGTTTCTTTGTCCTGATCTGAGCCTCAATATCCCTTGTCATCCAGGTTTTCTACTTTTGCCTTCATTGCGCTGCAGTCAAACTGGGATATTCTCATCCTGAGATCATCTGATCTCACGTTGAAAAGTCTCCGACATTACAGACATCCCATTACCGGCTAACGGCCTGGCAAAAACAACCTTTTGCAAGTTCCACTTCAGAGCCCACAGAACTGATGGAGATGCAACTCACCTTTGATCCTGAAGGAACCCCCAAGAGAAGAAGGAAGATCTGGGGAACCCAAGTGGAGAAGGCTGAGGGTGGGCATGATTGAGGTTTAAAAATTATGTGGAGAATTGAACGAGTAGATAGGAAGAATATTTTACTAGTATCAGAGATGTTTAAAACGAAAGGACATAGATTTAAGGCACGGGTAGGAGTAATTATTTACACCTAGAGGGTGTTAGGAATGTGAGGTGCCTGAAGGGATTGTCAGAATTGTCAAGAAATATCAAGATGATCAATGAAATTGTCAAGATACAACAGGTGGGTACATGACAGTCGGCATGCACAGTGTGGGCCCGAGAGCCTGTTTCCTTGCAGAATGACGCGATTGTCATTCCTTTCCTTGTGCTTCAGGCCCAAGGGAAGAAGCCTCACACTCCCTGTTGAGTGCACAATGTTCAGTTCCATTCACAACTCTTGTAAGGGGTTTCTGCGCCGAGCTTTCGCCCGACCTAAGGTCCCCGTGCCTTGCTCTGATCCCTTGACCAGGCCGCGCACACTGGTTCCCCGTGAGTGGTTCGACCCACTCACCCCTTACGGTTCTAGACACTGGACTTAGATGCAGGAGCTCTTATAGTGCAGAAAAATTCAACCAGACCAGATTTGAAAACCAGGGTTTAAATGAAAAGGCTTTTATTCAGCGCTTGGGACTATTGTCCATGAATATTTATACATTGCTATATGACATACCTATTAAACACACATTGAATCACATGAATACCTTTGATTTATTAATCACAAAACGCACAGTTCACAAGACACATATACCCGAATACCCTTTTCGCTGAATTCTTAAAAACGCACAGTTCCACAGGACACATATACACGAATACCTTTTACTTATGAATTCTTAAAACACACAGTTCTACAAGACATACACACGACTGTAAGATGGGGAACGTACGACGCATCGCAACCTTGACCAACACATATTTTAATACACACCCAACGTTTATTCACAACCACCCTCCCCTCTACACTAAACTAAGTCCAGGATATGCAGGATTTGGAGTACATGCTCACCATGGGGTTATTACTGGGGTTACTGGCTGTTCGTTTTGCAGTATTTCTTCTCGTGTTGCGTGCCTGTTCCTCTCTCTTGCATCCGTGCTTCTTGCCTGTCGTTTCTTCCTCCTGCATTCGTTTGACTTCCTTCTGACTCTCTTCTTGACTTCAGTTGACTTAACCTTTTCACACAAAAGTAGTGGCCAGTTATACTATTTCTGACCCGTCCTATCTCCCGCCAGATCTTGGAATCTCTTTGTTCAAAAAGATATGTATGAGTTTTCTTCTGATCTGCGCTTAAGTTCGGGGATACCGGGGATGGCCAGACGGTGTTAATTGGTATTTCGTTGTGAGGTGATGGGTTTTAACTGGTTTCCCATCACCTACCAGGTAGTTTTCTATGGGCTATTGTGCCCCCTCACCGAGATGAACTGTTTAGGTCGGCTTGGGGCATTGTGAGTATGCTGATGTCAGCGCCCCAGTGTCTGGACTCCGACCTGGTTTCGTAGGTTTCTGCATGGCCAATACCCATCCTTTGTTCTGGCCGTGGCTTTGCAGAAAACCTAGAGACTGGGATGTAAGGTTTTTACTTTTTGTGGCTGGTCACGAGGTCCTGCGGCCATTTTAGGACCCACGGATTGTGACATCCTTTGTTAATCTGACCGCAGCCTTTCTCCGCTATCAGCCCCAGTCTCTCGTTTAAAATGTCCAAACTGCAGCTCTTTGGTTTGGTGTTGCTTTCCAAATGAGGGAAAACTTCTCAAATCTTACACTCTTCACACAATGAAGCAGTTCATCCAGCAAAAACATTCTGGCCTGGGACCATAAATGGCCAGTAGCATTTGCACCACATGATTGTCAGGCGATGACCACCTCTAACCATGAGGGTCTACCTGTAACAGCCAATGACATTAATGTCACCAGTCCCCCTACCATTTACAGCTTGGGGGTCACCCTTGACCTGAAAACCTAATGAGCCAGCCCATTGATTCTGTATCTCGGGGCAGCTCAGAGGCTGGGGAAACCTCAGCAAATGATTCACCTTTGATGCCAAACGCTTCCCATCAGCTACAAGTTGTGAGATCAGGAGCATTGTGGAATCCCTCTGCTTTCCTGCATGAGTGCAGTTCCAACCCTCTGGAGAGCATTCATGATATTGCAGCCCAGTTCAGTGGCAGACCCCTTCCCACCCTGAAGATTCCCTCTCTCCAGCACAGGCAAACCATGGCTATTGTGTGTCCCATCCGCAAAATGGATTCAGTGAAGTAAATAAGATTTTTTTTCCCAGTGTCTGTAGTCACAGAGACTACAGGAGACGATGTTGTGGAAATTTGGGACCTTCACAAACTTCTCAATGTGTAGAAATGATTGTCTAATGAATCAGAGGTGAGGTGATGAGATGATTTCCCTCAGTGAGTGTCTCCCACTTGGCTGAGGTGATGAGGAAACAGATGCTGCTACATGTCAATCCAGTTACTGAGGTCTCAGCCAAGCAGCGGGAGCACGGACTGCAGGGTGGAGATCAGAGATCAGTGGCAAATGGGCAAAGGGGACATGACACCTTGTTCTAATCTGTCAGTCAGTGATTGGTCATCAGGAGTTTTACGTAGATTGCTGCAGCCAATTGCATTGATTCCAATGGTTCCAAAAGCCTCCAAGATGCCAGAACTACAGGTATATAAGATGCAACAGCATTGGAAACCTCATCGACACAGAGAGCTGGGAGAGAGAGAGGTGGGAACGGCAGCAGGAGATGCCCACCTTCACTGTGAAACTTGACACTAATCATCAATCATTTTCTTGTGTTTCAGGTTCGAGGAAGGAAACATGATTCTGATGTGGGTTTTGGTGCTGACTGCACTGCTTGCCAGTGATGTGGCAGGTAAGGTCCATTGGTTCCAGGAGCGTTGGAAATATAATAATAATAATAAATGTTATTTGTCACATGTAGGTTGGCACAGGGTCAACGGTACAATGAAATGTATTTGACAAGACAGCGGGTCACCTCAGCAGTAATATTCCAAGGATAAATAAGATTAAAAAATGACATTAGTAAGGTAAAAAGACAATATTAAAAATAGGTAAAAAGGCAATATTAAAAATAATCAGCGTATATAATTTGAAATGTGTTTATGAGTTCAGAAGCCTGATGGTAGAAACTGTTCTTAAGTCTGGTGGTAAGCGCAGCCATACTCCTGTATCGCCTGCCTGACGGTAACAAGGAGAACAGCCTGTGTGCTGGGTGGCTGTGGTCCTTGATGATGCTGCGTGCCTTCCGCAGGCACTATACAGTGGCGTGATGAATGAATGCACAGGCACTGTGTTGGGACTGTGGAACATGGGAGTTTGTGGACATTGGGTCTGGTTGGGATGTGGTAGGAAATGTCCCTTGTCTGAGATACTCATCTCAGAGCTGCTGAGTGGGAAGGTGAGTTGGAGACTCTCCTCCACATCAGGAGACAGAGATTTCTCCACGGTGACGTTTCACAGCAAAAAACAGGAGGAGGAAGATAAAGTATAAATAAAGTATAAAGTACCTTTTATATGTGACTCTCTGTCAGGAACCCAGGGGATGCGGAGGAGAAGGTTCTGCAGGCACTGGTCCAATGCCATGGGTGCAGTGTACTTGCCCGCTGTGAGGGTGAGGATGGAGGCTGAGTGCTGGCAATGGTACAGGGGGAGTGAGTCCTGGGGCTGGGGAGTGAAAGAGGCAGAGAATGGTTGGAGATACGAGTGATTTGATCATTAGACTGACACGCACTTAAATGCAAAAGCATTGCTATTGCTGGCATTCTGATGAAGTAATATTACAATATTACTAATATTATACCTACAGCCTGTTTCATATCTCAAACGGCAATACCCATCCCTGGAATCAATCAGGTGAAACTTCATTTCACCCCCCCTACAGCACGGATATTCTTCTAGAGGTCAGGACCCCACATCTGTGAACGATATTCCAGGTGCAGTCTCCACTGGACCCGATGGACCTGCAGCACCATTATTTCCCCGGTGATGGACGAATAAAGGAATATATTATTATTATTATGATTTCTCCAATAGTTGTGCTTAGCTGGTTTCTTTAACCTCCTCCTTGTTGCTCCAGCTGTTGTTCCCTTCTGTTTATGTGAGGTTTTCTGTGTCTTTTTCAGAAAAAAAGATTTATTCTTAATCGTCAGTTTCTCTGATGTCAATCTGCAAGGGATGTTCATAGATATTGATCATCGGAGTTAACTGGACTTAGATAGAGATCTTAGAGCTAGCGGAATCAAGGGATACTGTCCGGGGAGAAGGCAGGAACGGGGTACTGATTGTGGATGATCAGCCATGATCTCATTGAATGGCGGTGCTGGCTCAAAGGGCCGAATGGCCTCCTCCTGCACCTATTGCCTATGTATCTATGAATGTATCTTTTTGTCATTTTCTGTAGTAATATTTATTCCGTTTTTGATTTTCCCACATTATCCATCTCAAATTCTACTTTTCTTTTCGTTCTGAAAACCTTGGTTTATTTTTGGTGAAATTTGTTTTTATTTTTCAGGTCGTGGAAGTAAATTTGGAATTGTTCCCAATTCCCCAGTTTTCTTCTGATCTTTTTGTTTGAACAATAACTTTGGTTGTGCCACATTTTCTTCTGTATTTTAGTGTCTTAAATGGATCTCTATCTCCAATAGTTGTGTTGAGCTGATGTTCATTTCTTTCACAAGGATGCTACATCTGTTGGCATCCGTTTATTTGAGATTTTGGGGGGGTTTCTTCTGAAGAGACATCAACAAAGTTTTATTTTTTAAATATCACTGTCATTTGCTTATTCCCCAGTATAATTTCTCCTGTCTCAATCTGCAATGGATACACATAGATATTGATCAACTTTTTCTTGTTACTCGATATACTTTACGATATATTTTTTCTAATTTTCCCACACAATTATTCTCAGATTCTATTTAAATTTTCCCAATCAAAACCTTGCTTTATTTCTAATTAAATTTGTTTTTATTTGTTCAGGTTGCTGAAGAGCATTTTGAATTGTTCACAATTCACACCTTTCTGCTCTTTTGAAAAAAATACAAACCTTTTGTTCTGATCTTTTTGTTTAAACGATGGCCATGCTTGATGTTTCTGAAATGGCTCTCTATCTGTTATGAACTGTGGGTTAATTCTTTAATTGCCAACCATTGCTTCTTTCCTGTCTTACCTGCGAACGTATTGTCCCAATCACCTGGCCTACCAAGGCTGGCCCGTGCCACACAGTTTTGTAGTTTGCTCACCCTAGTTGTAAGGCATTGGTCTGGATTTGAACAAGACGAGTGGCATCTTTAACATAAAATTTCATTACATTATAATCACTTTACCTGATAGGCTCATTAAGCACAACATTGTTAATTAACACTTTCTTATTGCACAACACTGGAGCTTTCTTGGTCCCTAAACAGAATGACCTAGAAAGCCATCAGGTATACACTCAGTGAGTACATTCTCAACATATTTACCGTTAATTTTTCCCCCCGATCCATATAAAGATAAGAATCCCTACTAATTATGCCATTACTCTTCCTAAATGTGGCTCTAATTTCCTGATATGTACCCTAGACTACCAGACCACAGTGACCACGGACATATCCAACCAATGTCTTCTGCCCATTGCCATTTCTCAGCTCCACCCAAACCGATGCTGTGTCTCCATTTTCTGAACTAAGGTCCTTACTCTTCACTGACTTTATCCCGTCACTTATTGTCAGGGCCATCTCTCCTTTTTCATTTTGTCTATCCCTATACCGAGCTTAACCTAATATTTAATTCCCAAACTTGGTCACGTTGCAAGCACAAGGGAATGACACCCATTGACTTGTGTTTGTGACACAAATTTGTCTGAGGAAGGTGGACTGAGGGAGGGGAATGGGGGGGGGGGGGGGGGGGGGGGGGGGAGATGGGGGAGGGGAGATGAGGAAAGAAGAGTGGACATTAAATTATGTCTATGATCACAACGAGTGGGTCAGTGGGTGGTCTAAGTAATTTTAATTTAGTGTTAATATGAATCACAAAGTGTGGCCTGTGAAAAACAGAGCTATCTGCCGGTTGTGGAATAGATGGACTTCAATGCACACTAACTTGGTTCTCTGCAAGTGGACACGATGGTGAAGAAGATGTTTGCCCTTAGTGAAGATTAAGGTGTTGGTATTCATGCAACACCTGTACAAGATGTTGGTGAAACCCCACCAGGAATCTGTGCACAGCTCCGGTTCGCCAGAATACAAGAAGGATGTGGTTCATCTACAGATGATGCAGTTAAGATTCACAATGATGTTGCCAGCTGGGCTTGGGTTATACGAGAAAGGTTTATAAATTCAAGAGGGGCATCAATAGAAGGTGTGGGGGGAGTCAAACACTGGAGGGATGTTATTCACAATGAGGGTGCCAGAGGAAGTGGGGGCAGGCAGGTACATCTACAATGTTACAAGGCCACTTGGACGGGTTCATGGATCGGAAAGGATGAGAGGAGAGGGGCCAAATGCAGACAAACAGGACACGCTGAGGAAGGCCCTTTGGTCGGCGAGTTGGTTTAAATCTGAATTCTCTTTAACTGAAGGGTCGACCACTACCTCAGGACTGGACAGTCAGCATCACCTTGTAAAACGCTACGTATACAAAGGGCCGTGTGATAAAAACTGGTTTTATTTTCGTACCTTGAAATCCTGTTACCGTTTTTTCTGTGTCGGTGGAACTTGGGTGAATGCTGAGGTAAGTCCCTGAAACCAGTGGTTTAGATTTAGAGATACAGCGCGGAAACAGGCTCTTCGGCCCACTGATTCCGCGCCGCCCAGTGGTCCCCGCACATTAACGCTATCCTACACACACTAGGGACAATTTTTACATTTACCCAGCCAATGAACCTACATGCCTGCACGTCTTTGGAGTGTGGGAGGAAACCGAGGATCTCGGAGAAAACCCACGCAGGACACGGGGAGAACGTACAAACTCCGTACAGACGGCGCCCGTAGTCGGGATCGAACCTGAGTCTCCGGCGCTGCATTCGCTGTAAGGCAGCAACTCTACTGCTGCGCCACCGTGCCGCCCAGGTTGTTCTGGGAGGCCAGGGGAACATTGCTCTCTGCTGGTTCATTCCCATGAACTCACAGCACAGCCTGTCGTTGAATACCTGCGATGAGGCCCTGTGTTCCAGGCTTCCCTTCACTACGGCCGTGGGCTCCCGTTTGTATCGCTCCGACAGGTGGGAACCCAGGGAAGACAGTTCCCCAATTTCTGACATCACTTTGCATTATTTATTTGGATGTTAATGAGATGATAAATTTACAGAATTTACATGAATTTACAGAAACAGTCAAACTTTTATTTGTTTAAAGGAATTCTGCAGACACCAAGCTCACCCTGGACATCTAGCTACTGTGACCTCGACGAAACACCTCAAATTCCTGAAGGAGGTGATTGGTCTAATGAGAATTGGTATGCCAAAAATTTGGATCGGCCTGAACGACTTATTGTGGGTACAGTTAACGATGACACGTTGGCTTACAGGTCGTCACCGCACTGGCCAGACCTGCATTTGTTGTCCTTCCCTGATCATCCACTGCCCTTTTCAGAGGGCAGGTTACAGTCAACACATTGGTGAATCTCTGGTGTCCCATCGTTGTTCAGAGATAGAGTTACACACGATGCCCTGCAGAGTAACAGGGTGTGGCAGTGTAATGGTTAAGTTACTCTGTGATATCCCGGTGATCCAGGCACACGAGTTTGAATCTCATCCCAGACACCAGGGAATTTGGATCTAAATAAATAAACTGCAATCACTCTGTAGAAACAGGTCCCCATCAGTAATGGGGACTGAAACTACCGGACTGTTGTAAAAACTCATCAGGTTCACTGTTGTTCTTCAGGGTTAGAAATCTGCCCTCCTTCCCCAGCCTGGCCTCACTTCAACTCCAGAGATCCACCAATGTGTTGACTCTTACCTGCCGTCTGAAATGGTCAGAGGATGATCAGGGAAGCACAATAAATGCAGGACTGGCCACTATCACCATGTCCTGTGAACAAATAAAATCCCACATGTTCATGTGTCTGTTTCTCCTCCACATGAGGCTCCTCTCACCCTCCTTCATCTCACACCATCACTGGGACTTTCCTTTCCCCTCGTCAGCTCATGGAATCAGCATTATAAAGGGGTCAATACTGTATCAATGTGCAAGTATAACTTGCACAACACAAGAAAATGGGAGCAGGAGTAGGCCACTCGGCCCCACAAGCCTGCCCCTCCCTTCAATACAATCATGCCTGACCAGTGCCAGCCTCAACATTGCCCTTTATTCTGCCGATCCTCTCTGCAGTCCGGGTCCGGTTAATCCTCCTGACACTGAATTAGTTGTGTTCCCAAAATGTGGAAAGTTCACGGGGCAAGGCTGGTGTGCTGAGCGATATCACACAGCAGGTGTGAAGAAATCTGACAATGAGAATTTAGAGATTAGCGTAAATGAAATTGAAATAAATCACGAGTTACCTAAAGCTGAACAGAAGACAGTTAAGGCTAATCGTTACAGGTAGATTATCAGTGATCATTGTAATCAATACTTGATGGAACATCATGGAAGGGATGCTCCTGCGAAGTGCCACGTTTAACAGGCCCAGCGGCCGGAGAACAAAGACACTGGCCGCTGTGAATGGACCTGGCAACCATTGGGAACAAAGACACTGACCCCTGTGAATGGACCTGGCAACCATTGGGAACAAAGACACTGACCCCTGTGAATGGACCTGGCAACTATTGGGAACAAAGACACTGGCCCCTGTGAAGACCTGGCAACCATTGGGAACAAAGACACTGGCCGCTGGGAATGGACCTGGCAACCATTGGGAACAAAGACACTGGCCGCTGGGAATGGACCTGGCAACCATTGGGAACAAAGACACTGGCCGCTGGGAATGGACCTGGCAACCATTGGGAACAAAGACACTGGCCGCTGGGAATGAAGACCCACTGAGCCACACAGGCCTACGTGCAGAGACAGACCTGGTCCACCACTGCGAAGAATGGCTTGCTGGATCACTGCCTACATGGGGATGTTCGCAAGCCCAGACGATCATAGAGTCGAGGAGGGAGCCGTTGGCGACAACGAACATGAGTAGTGACCGCTGCAGGGTGTCCCCGACTCCAAGGCGGTGGCGTGAGGACTGGGACATTGGCCGCAGGCATGCAGCAGTCTGGGCTCTACCTGAACTTATCTGAGTCGGAGATGCTCCCGTACCAACAGCATGTGGACTGCACTTTGAACTTTGGACTTTTTTTTTGTAAACGGCGCCGACTGTGTATTTGCCGGTTGTGCAAAAGTATTTCACTGTGCTGTGCATCTGTGACAATAAAGAACCATTGAACCAATATTCATTCAAAACCTTGAAGGCACTTGACCAAAACAAGGAGAGCAATGGCAAACTTTGTACGAGGCATTAGTTTCATAACTTCTTACAACAGAGAAGTCCGTTCAGCCCATCGAGTCCATGCCAGCTCCCAGTACATTGCCATCAACCCATCCATTCAGTCATTTCATTGTAACCTACTTCCTCCACTCGTTGGAAAACCGCACAGTCACGGGGAGAACGTGCAAACTCACACGGATAACACTGGAGGTCAGCTGCGGCTTACCTGCGGTCCATTTGTCTTTGTGTTTTTGTTGTTTTTTTGTCTTAATTGTAGTTGTGATGTCGTGTTTTTGTGTTTGTGTACTATGTGTGTATGTGGGGGGGAGGGGGGGAACTGTAAAATTGTAAATAGGTGTCCCTTCCGAACGGAGACCCTACCTTTGTTTTCTGGGTGTTGTCTCCGTTCCTGCTGCGGCCTACCATCGGCCCAACTCCTGGAGCTGGCGGCCCCCAGGGCTCTGGTTCGCTGAGCCCGTGGACCGGACTTACCATCAGCGGAGCCGGCCGTCCTCGGAGGCTGCGGGAGCGGCTGCGACTCGCCTTAGGCTCGGGCCGCGTGGATGCCGACATCGGGAGCTCCGGCAGCGGCAGCGGGTTCGCCCGCCCCGGGGTCGCGGGGCTTGGGTCGCGGACATTTCACCGTCCGGCGCGGCCTAAGATATGCCGCGGGATATTTCTCTGCTGGGCGGGGGCTTCAATGTCGGGAGCCACGACCGCCCCGACATGCAGCAACAGCAGCAGCGTGTTCACCCGCCCCGGATCGGACTTATCATCAGCGGAGCCGGCCGCCTTCGGAGGCTGCGGGAGCGGCTGCGACTCGCCTTAGGCTCGGCCCGCTGTGGACCGTCCGGCGCGGCCTGCAACCACAACAACCTGACCGCGGGAGAGGACAGCAGGAGAAGGGAAAGACATTGTGGCCTTCCATCACAGTGAGGAGAGAGAGGACTGGAGGAGGAGACTCACTGTCATGGATGTTTCTTTGATGGATGTTTCTTTTTTTGTGTGTTTTTGGGGTTGTGTAATTTTAATGCCTATTTAATGCTTTTATTGTTGGACTGTGAGTGACTGAATTTCGTCCAATATTGGATGACAAATAAAGCTATCTTGAATCTTGAATCCATGTCTCCAGACTTTGAAGCAGCAGCATTACCCACTGCACCACTCCACCATTGGTAACTGAACCCAAAAGCCACAAATGACAGGTAACATCGCCTCAGGAATGATTGACTTGGCTATGAATAACTAGACTCGTTTAAACAAAAAATGCTCCTGCTTCAAAAATATATTATTGTTCACACTTTACTTCTATGTGTCTGGTGATGCAAAAATATTAATCAGCTTGGACTTTCTATGATTTTCTCTAATCGGGATATTTTTGTTCCAAGGAGTTAGGTTTAGTTTAGTTAGGTTTAGTTTAGTTTAGTTCATTATTGTCACGTGTACCGAGGAATAGTGAAAGGTTTTTGTTGTGCGCTATCTCACCAGTGGAAAGACAATACATGATTACAGCCATGCACAGGATAAATCCATGCACAGCGTACAGACAGATACAGGATAAAGGGAATAAAGTTTAGTGCAAGATAAAGTCCAGTAAAGTCCAATCAAAGAGAGAACATAGTTTAATCTCCCATCCACTGCCCTACTTGTCCCGGCTGCTCGTATTCTGCAGTCACTTCGGCTCAGGTACAGCTCCTCCCTGTACAGTTCAGTGGCAGCTTACTCAGCATTCCAACAGCAATGACCATTGATTTGTACCCACAGGAAGGGACTTTCACTTGGATCGATGGATCTTCATCTACTTATCGACCATGGCTCAAGGGTGAACCTGATAAGTATGGAGACGAAGAAGATTGCGTGGCAATGCATGATACAGGTAAGTGTAACAATGACAGAAATGTTATTTTATTGGGAGTTAATTTCAGACACAGTATTGAACAGGAGGTGACCTCCACAGACCTGCTGGTACACAGAGGGGTGAACCAGCCCCATGGGTCCTGTGCTCTGCAGAACTGGACTGACTGCCCAGCAGTGAGTGGAGGATATATGGGATGTAATGCTGGAGTCAGGGGAACAGACACTGACTGTAACTGTGCAGGAGGAATGTACAAGGGGGAACACTGGAGTTAGAGGGAGGTACAGTGTGACATGGCACTGGTGACCCGATTACCTCTATGGGTTATCAACTGATCTGTTGAAAAAAAGGACTCTAAACTTAATCTTTGTTAACACTCAAGTTCCTGAAGCATGCATTGAAACCACTGACCTCTAATAACGTCATTTACTTTGCTATTCCAGCTTATCACTTCCCAAACTAAATCACAAAACACATGACATAGAAACATAGAAAATAGGTGCAGGAGTAGGCCATTCGGCCCTTCGAGCCTGCACCGCCATTCAATATGATCATGGCTGATCATTCAGCTCAGTAGCCTGTACCTGCCTTCTCTCCATACCCCCTGATCCCTCTAGCAAAATGACGTACACAGATGTTATCCATATGGATGAATTGGCCAGATTCACTCTGTTGGTAGGAGGTAGTCTTCTCTGAGTTTCAAACCTTCTTGTGATGGTTGTTCCTGGAGTTGCCGTCTTTTAAACTATGTTCTAACCCAAGCCACTCATGACACTGAAGTCAATAATTTCAAGTTGTTACTGCACCAAGAGTTGAATAAAGAAAACACATCTTTGTTCCTCATCAGGCTAGAGAGCTCTTAATGACGTTTCCTGTTCATATTTCCTGCACACTATGCAGTTATTTTGCAATATGTCCATCCCAAGCACTTTATCTACTCAAGGTCACACTGCAGAGCCATGAAGTTATCTTCACCTATGGTCCTACCAGGTGTCAAACACATGGCCGTTTTCACAGTGATTGCTCCATTCAACCTCCATGGCAAAATGATGGAGTAACTCAGCAGGTCAGGCAGCATCTCAGGAGAGAAGGAATGGGTGACGTTTTGGGTCGAGGCCCTTCCTCAGACCGTTTTCACAGTGATTCCCCTGTAAATTTCCCCGGAGTGGGACGAATAAAGGAATATATTATTATTGCTCCATTCAACCTCCATGGCAACTGAACACATGTTTATTTTATTTATTGAATAATTTATTTGAAACAGGGACAATGTACATTAATTGACATTTAAACAAATGTAAATGTACTCGAGTTAGCCGAGACTTCCTAGAAAAGAAATACAATATGTACATTACCACACAAAGCAATAGTTAATTAAAATGGGCAGACAAAACCCAAACAACAGATGTAAAAATACAATGTGAGCACAGTCTTAATTTAAAGTTTACATTTTTTAAGTTTAAGTTTTAAAAGTCACATTCAAGTTGGATAAAACTAACATCAGTGTTGACATTGTTGGTTCTCAATAAGCCATTTCTTGACGTTATGCTTAAATGAATAACACGATGGGGAATCTCCAACTGATTGTGGCACTGAATTCCATTGATGGAAAAGACAGCCTGGCTAAAGGCAGTTTTCCTGAATGGGATGGTGCGGTCCCTCGTACCTGCACCTCCAGTAGGTCTGGCCTCCTCCTGCACCTCCAGTAGGTCTGGCCTCCTCCTGCACCTCCAGTAGGTCTGGCCTCCTCCTGCACCTCCAGTAGGTCTGGCCTCCTCCTGCACCTCCAGTAGGTCTGGCCTCCTCCTGCACCTATTGTCTATTGTTTTGCAGTAGGTTTGAAGTTGATGAAACCAGACAGAGGAGGAGGAGGAGCTAAACCATGCAGAATCTTATAAACTAAGCAGACATTTTTGTATTTGATGAGGTTTTCCCAGCTAGGCAGATTATATTTCTTTAGAATGTGGCAATGATGAAAACTGAATGGCTTCTTGTCCAAAGTTTTAAGTGCTTGTTTATATAATGATTCCAGTGGTTTTAAGGTTGTAGGGTGTGTATTAGACCAACTTATCAGACAATAGGTGATGTGGGAGAGAACCATTGAGTGGAAGTTTACCTTCGCTGCCGCAGTTGTTAGGAAGTTTATGGTAAACCTGAAATTTGCCAAACTAAACTTTACTTTATTACAAACCTTTTTTATGGTGGTTTTGAAGCCGAGGTTTGAGTCTATGTGTACTCCTAGATATTTGTATTCTGGGACAACTTGTAGTCTTTCTCCTGAGATGAGAATACTTTGCTCGACATCTATGCTGTGGCCTTTGGAGAAGAACATACAAACAATTTTTAACACATTCAATTGTAAACAACATTTGTTAAGCCAGGAAGTGACCTTCAACACAACATGTGTCATCAGCATGATCGCAGCCTCTTCTGCATTTTTACCATGAGTAAAAATAACTATCTTCAGCATACATTAATGTCTCACATTTTCCACACACAGATCATTAATATACATACTGAACAGGATTGGGCCCGGAATAGAGCCCTGCAGAACACCAGTTGATAAATATAGGGGGTCACAGTTATAATTATCGATTTTGACACGTTGGGATCAGAGGTAGGATTTATATATAAGAAAATAACTGCAGATGCTGGTACAAATCGAAGGTATTTATTCACAAAATGCTGGAGTAACTCAGCAGGTCAGGCAGCATCTCAGGAGAGAAGGAATGGGTGACGTTTCGGGTAGAGACCCTTCTTCAGATTGATTTCAGGGGGGCGGGACAAAGGAAGGATATAGGTGGAGCCAGGAAGATAGAGGGAGAACTGGGAAGGGGAGGGGAAGAGAGGGACAGAGGAACTATCTAAAGTTGGAGAAGTCGATGTTCATACCACTGGGCTGCAAGCTGCCCAGACGAAATATGAGGTGCTGTTCCTCCAATTTCCGGTGGGCCTCACTATGGCACTGGAGGAGGCCCATGACAGAAAGGTCAGACTGGGAATGGGAGGGGGAGTTGAAGTGCTCAGCCACCGGGAGATCAGGTTAGTTAAGGCGGACTGAGCGAAGGTGTTGAGCGAAACGATCGCCGAGCCTGCGTTTGGTTTCGCCGATGTAAATATGTTGACATCTGGAGCAGCGGATGCAATAGATGAGGTTGGAGGAGGTGCAGGTGAACCTTTGTCTCACCTGGAAAGACTGTTTGAGTCCTTGGATGGAGTTGAGGGGGGAGGTAAAGGGACAGGTGTTGCATCTCCTGTGGTTGCAGGGGAAAGTGCCCGGGGATGGGGTGGTTTGGGTAGGAAGGGACGAGTGGACCAGGGAGTTACGGAGGGAACGGTCTCTGCGGAACGCAGAGAGGGGAGGGGATGGGAAGATATGGGCAGTGGTAGGTGTAATAAAGTGCTTAAGTCCACGCTAAGATACAACGCATCATTTTATTGAAGAACTTACATCATAGGACCTGCAGTACATTACAGCTCCGAGCTGCAACATCTACTGCCTGACGTAGGCAAGTTCTTAATATTATAAAGCACCTACTCGGCGGGACTGCTACTAACAAGCACTACGACTGGCTAGCATGCAATAGCCCATCTACATCTCTTGTAGAAATAAAGAAACAACGGTAGCTTAAGCAACGGTAGCATGCCACGATCTAGGCCTGGTGTTTTTCGGACGCGCGGTCCACAAACCATGCCTCGCTGACGAGCCTACTCAACAACTACTGCATCGGGTTCCACATGCCATGCGTTTGAGTTTGTTGTGGATTCTGTCACGCATGGCATGTGGAACCCGATGTGGCGCTCGGACCACAGGTGTGACGGTAGGATCAACAGTGATGCGATATTTGGCAGGCAGCGTGCCCAGTTCATCATCAAAGAGGTCTTTGTAGTGAGAAAGTAGTTGTTGAGTAGGCTCATCAGCGAGGCATAGTTTGTGGACCGCACGTCCGAAAAACACCAGGCCTAGATCGTGGCATGCGTTGATACCGAGCAACGTCTCTGAATTTGATTTAACAATGTAAAACGGCAGGGTGCGGGTCTGCTCATCAACAGTGCACTTTAAATGAGCTTTTTCAAGTGGGTGCAGGATCTCTCCCCCATAAGCCCGAAGCGTTGAGGAGGCTTTATCTATACGTTAGCTTTTCCAAGTGGGTGCAGGACCTGTCCCCCATAAGCCCGAAGCGTTGAGGAGGCTTTATCTATACGTTCAGCATTGCGAATTTTGTTGAACTCAGTTAATGATATGACGTTGACCTTTGCGCCCGTGTCTACCTTGGCGATTAGAGGCCTGTTATTTACAAACACAGTTACTTCAGGGTCAAGTAGCTTGTTAGACGAAGGGAGGAGGGAGTGAATAGCGTTGTTATCTGCACTGACTGAGCAGAGCGTGGGGGATGACAATTCAGGCTCCTGGGAGTCGTTATCAGCGAATTCCTGTTGAAGCAGGTGCAAACTTGTCCTTGGAACATTAGCAGTCACACGGGAACGACAGCATCTAGCGAGATGGTTCAACTTTTTACAGAAATTGCAAGCCTTTTCGTAAGCAACACAGAACTGACGACCCTTCGCATGAAAATAGTTACAATTCAGACTGTGAGTAGCAGGCACGTTAGAGGTTCTGCGGGAGGAGAAGTCTGTAAGATTAACGTTATGTTGCTGGCGTGGGCTGAAGGGGACAGGAACAGCATGGGAAGCAGTAATCTCTGAAATACGGCAGGAGTGGATAGCCTGGTCTAGGGTCAACTCAGTGTTGCGAAGCAGCTCAGCTCTCAGTTTGCTATCAATCATGCCCCCTACCAGCTTATCTCTAACAAGTTTGTCCCGCAACTCACCAAATCGACAGCGCGCAGCCATGTGGCGGAGGTCACTAATAAATTGTTCAATCGGTTCATCAGCCTGCTGCAAATGAGCATAGAACTTTGTTCTTTCAATTATATGGTTTGAAGGCATATCACACAGTTCTCTGAATTTCTTGAGTAGAACCGCAGGGTCATCTATAGTCCCGGCAGGAACGAAAACCTGGTCGTTGTCACCCAAAACAGCTGGAGCAAAAACGAAGTTGTCAACTCGGTTCATAGCCTCAGGACCCGCAAGGTTGAGTAAAACAGATGCACGCACATCAATCATATCATATCATCATATCATATATATACAGCCGGAAACAGGCCTTTTCGGCCCACCAAGTCCGTGCCGCCCAGTGATCCCCGCACATTAACACTATCCTACACCCACTAGGGACAATTTTTACATTTACCCAGCCAATTAACCTACATACCTGTACGTCTTTGGAGTGTGGGAGGAAACCGAAGATCTCGGAGAAAACCCACGCAGGTCACGGGGAGAACGTACAAACTCCTTACAGTGCAGCACCCGTAGTCAGGATCGAACCTGAGTCTCCGGTGCTGCATTCGCTGTAAAGCAGCAACTCTACCGCTGCGCTACCGTGCCGCCCTCAAGAGGATCATTGCGATGAACGATGCGAGCATAATGAGTATAGTCACGCTCGAAAAGACGCCAACGTTCAGCAATGTCTAAATCAAAGATTTAGTTCCCGTGACAGTTTTCAATGATTGTAAAGCCTTTGATTTTCTCAGTTCTCCTGTTTCTTCGCATTTCTTTGCCTTCCATCACAGAGAGGGGTGCATGGAGGAGTCACTGTGATGGTTGGCTATTTAAACTTATGTAATTGTGTGTCTTGTGCTCTTTACTGTCATGACTGCATGGCAACAACATTGCATTCAAATTTATTTTGAATGACGATAAAGGTCATTTGTATTTGTATGTGTGCCTATTATGGGACAGTTTTGGTTTTATGGCTATTTCTATGTCCTGTTATAGCTTCTTTTATGTCTTGTTATGTCCAGCTTTATCCTGTTACCCGATCAACCTCGTTTTATTTATGTTATTTTTACCATTGCTGTTTGTTCGAACAACAGTTACTTAGTGGTAGAAAGCTGCACTCTGCCCCGCTAGCTGTGAAAGCTTCCAATTCCTTACACCAGGTTTTACTCAATTATTGTTACACATTACCATTTGTGCCAAAACAGAAATACACAATTTGGTTCACTGATTCTTCTTCACATATTTTCTGGATCACTTCATTCTGGACAACCACCATCATATAGATAACAGTTACATTGCCAACCGCTACTTCATTTTCCACCATCCTTGTTCTTCAGCTGTTACGATGCAAAGCATGAATCAAGTTCGTTTTTTTCCTGCACATTTTACTGGAGTATTTGCTACCAGTTTTTCGGGATTTCCACCCAACAGCCCCCTCATGCCCACTAAGGCACGTGTTTCTCCTGGCACTTTAACACTATATGATTTCACCCACTGCGGCTGAAGACACCCCTTTCTAGAAGGATATTAACCATTTCCTGATCTCTGTCCTTTGGCATTTTAGCTCAATATTTACGTTCTCCTTTTCCCAATCCTTGACCCCCTACCGATCAATTACCACATTCTTATGTTTGTGCGATTTGTTTTCTTCTTCAGGATGTATCTGAAAACTGCTTCCTTTCGATTGCAAACCTCTTCTCCTCCGGTTATTACATCTTCCGGAAGTTTCATAGCTTGTCCTGTTAGTAGCTCCAAAGGTGTTAACCCTGCCCCTCGAGCTGGAGTTGCTTCTGAACTTCACCAGTGGGCTGGCAGTTCCTTAACTTATCCCTGTTTGGTCTCGGTTAAGGCTTTAGTTACACTGTTCTTTAGTGTCCTGCTTATTCACTCCACTAATCCAGAACTCTGTGGGCAGTGGGGAATGTGAAATTGATGTTTCACCCCTTACACGCACAAACCTTCTTTATCACTGTCCCTGTGAAACGTGTTCACTGACCAGAGTCTATCTGAAGAGTGACCCACCCACCCCCTCATCTAAATATTATTTCATCGACACCATGCCACGATTCTGGCGGTACTATCTTGGCATGGAAATGCCTTTCCCCAGTGGGTAAAGAGGTCAATTAGTACTAAATAATATCTTTTATTTTGAGACTAGGGCAAGGGTCTTGTGAAATCTATCTGTATATGTTGATCTGCAGGCTATACACACTCTCCCATTTGGCACGTCAACTATCTGATACTGCCTTTAACTTAGTCGCACCGTACTATGGGGAGAGTGTAAAACTATAGTGCCCCTCAATCAGTTGGGCTTTAAGACTTCCACAGCCATGTTACATACTCAAGTACTTCAGCACGTCACTGCAGCCCACCTTCCCCAAGACATTGCCTCATTGAACAGTATCCACCTGTCCTCATCTTACCTTGTGTTATTACTGCTCTCTGTACCCTCTCTCATTATCACAGTAGAAATGGAAGAGTTCAGGGTTTGTTGCATTTTGTTTGGCAAATACCCAAATTTGTTGCCCCTCATCTACTTTCTATCTCGACTGTTTATCTCCCCGAGTGAGTTCCGTAAAACCCCCTTTTGTAAGATTGAGTCTGACATAATCGACTAGCCCAGTACAGCATGAGTTTACCAGGCCCATGCTGAATGTCAAGCACATGCACATTTACATTCTTGGATAGGAATCCTGGCAGCTCGTTTCCATTTTAAAAGACAAACAACTGTGATTACATCAAAATAAGCTTTCCCAAAATAACTCAAATACTCAGAATCGGTAATCTGCAACTCTTGACCAATATCTTTGAACCCTCTGGAAATACATCGTTATTGAGAAAAAGTGTTTAAAATTACTCCCCCATTCTTCCAACCTATCTCCCAAAATAACAATTTCAAATTCCTGGTACAAATGCATACTAATCATAATTTCCCCAAATGCCAATTTCCTTCTGAAATGTTGGCAGCTCAGACTCTCACAATTCCAAAACTTTATCCTGGATTTCACATGGTCAATGCAGAATCTCTTTGAAATCAATTCAAAAAGAGAGAATTAGGAAGAAAACAAACAAACCTAAAACACAGATAAGAAAAAATAAAACTGTAAGCTTGCACCTCTCCTTAGTCAAAACGTTCATAAAAGAAAAGTAAGAAAATGAAATTATAAACAGTTAATTTCCACCGGTAGCTTCTAACACGTTTCCAAAGAACAAAAGAAAAGAAAAGATTGGTGTGTGGCTTCATGCCACACAACTTGCACAACTTATTAAAGAGACACTACCTCTTATCATATCATATATATACAGCCGGAAACAGGCCTTTTCGGCCCTCCAAGTCCGTGCCGCCCAGTGATCCCCGTACATTAACACTATCCTACACCCACTAGGGACAATTTTTACATTTACCCAGTCAATTAACCTACATACCTGTACGTCTCTTAAAACACAAGAGGCACTATAAATATACTTCACACAGAGGACCAGAATCATTCAGTGACATCCTATTTCATCCGGACTTATAGGATTACATTCTCCACAAACCAGTCAAACAAACAAGTAACTAACTGACTTCATACTTTTTCACTTCTTTGAAAACAAATCAAAATGAACTCACAAGTTGCCACATCTCATGCAATAAGCTGAATCTCACATTCAAAATACAATTTTCACTCAAAGATTGTAAAACATAGTCATGCCATCTCAAGGAAATCATTCAAACCATTTAGACTTTGACACATCAAAAGACATTGTTCATACAAACACACACAAACCCTACTCCAGGGGTTTAGCTGCCAGTATCGTTATATCTTCAAAATTATGTGACACTAGACCAAGTGGGCCCGTTCCTCGTAGAGGGGCGACAGGGAAGGGGAGAGGGTGTGACTGAGTGAGCCCTGGACCCAAGACCTCTCCTGTATTGGTGTAGCACCCTCAACCACCCCCCCCCCCCACTCAATCCCCCTTATCCCCCCTCCTCCCCCCACTGACGCACTCCATTCCCCCTACCCCACCCCTGATCGAGATATAGAGAGATAGAGATAGATGTAAAATGCCCGCGTTCCTTTAGGAGGCTCCAATATTCTGCCTTCTGCTTGTCCCATTTCTCCTATCACCTCCTCCTCTGTTCTGGGAATTTCTGAAATCGCCCCTACTTTTCACTTTCCCTCACCTTTGCCATCTATCACTTCCCCAGAGACCCGGAAAACACCACGTGTTGAGTATCTTATTACCTGATCATTCGGCTCGGATGAGGTGCATTGAAAGGCCCTCTCAGAGTCCTGAAACAAAGACTCAACAAGCTCTTCAGCTTTCTTCAGTCGTAGTCATCTGAGTCACGACACCAACTCTTAAATAAAACTTTAAAACACACCACAGAGATCGGCAACAATCAACACTTTATTTAGGAACGTCAATTACATCAGCCATTGGAAACAATCAAACAAGGTTGTTCACCGAAAAAAGATTCATGTCATAGAAACATAGAAAATAGGTGCAGGAGGAGGCCATTTGGCCCTTCAAGTCAGCACCGCCATTCATTGCGATCATGGCTGATCATCCACAATCAGTAACCTGTGCCTGCCTTCTCCCCATATCCCTTGATTCCACTAACCTCTAGAGCTCTACCTAGCTCTCTCTTAAATCCATCTAGTGAATTGGCCTCCACTGCCCTCTGTGGCAGAGAATCCCACACATTCACAACTCTCTGGGTGAAAAAGCTTCTTTTCACCTCAGTTTTAAATGGCCTCCCCTTTATCCTTATTTACAGAACTCGTAACAGATTTCACAATGACATTTCAGCATCCATTGGTGATATATACCTCTGACAACTGATGTAAGTCAGACAGACACAGAGCGCCAAACACTGCTCAATCCAACCCCCACAGCAGCGAGTGCATGTCCTGTTAACCTATCAACGTCATTTTACTTACGTTATTTTTACAATTGCCATTTGTTCCTCCACAAATGCATTACAGATATCGCAATGTGCACTGGTGGTCTGTTTCTGCACTCCACGTGCAAGGGAACACCCTAACTCTATACACACTGGGTGTAACACTACAGATATCGCAATGTGCACTGGTGTACAATCCCCAGATTTAAACATGACATCGGTTGCAGAGGTTCCAGCTCCAGAGATCCCAGACTCTGCTCCCGTTGTGTGAGGTCCATGCAATGGGGAGGGCTGGGTTTATCTCTGACTGCACAGGCGTGTTGTCCAGCCCACACAGGGAGCTCCAGCCCAGGATGAGCCCAGTCACTTCAGTCTGGGACAGTCCAAACGCCCGTGAATATTGGGGGCTTCAGGTGTCAGCCACACACACGACTGTACCTGGCACCTCCACAGGAAGCGACTCCCTTTATTTACAAGGCAAACGCACCGATCAAGAGTCAGGGAGTGTTCATGGCTCACAGACTGCCTCAAATAGATGGAACATTAGACAAACGGAAAACATGTAATACTGGAAACACTCAGCAGGTCAGGCAGCATCTGTGGGGAGTGGAACAGATATAACATTTCCACCAACAACCTCCCTGTTTCCTCTCCACACATGCCACCTGACCTATTGAGTATTTCCAGCGTTTATTTCAGATTTCCAGCATCTGCTGCATTTTCTTTGTGGACTGTCAGGAAAATGCTTTTCTCCTTTCGTGCTTCTGGGAGCGAGGATTTGGAATGATTTGCCCTGTGAATTAACATTCTGGATCCAAAGCCCAGTGTCAGCACAGAGGCGCAGCGATTAGCGGTGCTGGAAACAGCCCTGGAGACCTGCATTTGATCCAGACTGCGGACGTTCTCTCCATGGAGTTTGTACATTCCCCGTCTCTGACCGCGTGCGTTGTCTCTGGGTTCTGCGGTTTCCACCCATATTCCAATGACGTCCAGGTTTACAGTTTAATTGGCTTCTGCAGATTATCCTTTGTGTGCACAGTGGTGATTAGAATTTGTAGAACTAGTGTATGGATAGGAAAATAACTGCAGATGCTGGTACAAATCGAAGGTATCACAAAATGCTGGAGTAACTCAGCAGGTCAGGCAGCATCTAGGAGAGAGGGAATGGGTGACGTTTCGGGTCAAGACCCTTCTTCAGACTGAAGTCTGAATTCTTCAGTCTGAAGAAGGGTCTCGACCCGAAACATCACCCATTGCCTCTCTCCTAGATGCTGCCTGACCTGCTGAGTTACTCCGGAACTAGTATGGATGATCGCTGGTCGTTATGGACTTGGTTGGCTGATGGGTCAGTTTCCACGCTGTATTTCTAAAACTAAAAGATGAAACATTTCAACTGAATGATAAACAAAAAATGCTGGAAGCATTCAGCAAGTCACACAGCATCTGAGGAGGGACAGAGATAATTCATTTCTCAACCACTTCCCTGTTTCCTCTCCATAGATGCTAACTAACCTTTTGGTTATGTCAAGCAGTTATTTCAGTTTTACAACATTTGCTCAATTTTGCTTGTGGACTATCATGTAAATGTGTTCCTTTTCTTCTCTTTCTAGGAACAGGCTGGAATGATGAACAATGTCATCAACATTTTGGTTTTATTTGTTCCTATGTATTGACCACAAATTAGAAGACTCCAGAATGGTCCACTCAACCTCCCAGCAGTGGATCCAGTGCTTTGATTTCTTTGTAGTCCCTCTCACTGTCTGTGGTGACTGTACTCGCTTAGCTTCTCAGCCAATAATAAAGAGACCTGCATCATGAGCTGTGTGTTTGGTGCTGTGTGAGTCCAGTTTCCCACAGCCTTCCTGACCCACTGTTGCTTGTTCCCCACCTCTGCACTCAGTGCTGTGCTGAGGAGAAGGTGGCACACACTTTGCAAAATGAACGCTTGCCCTTCGACCGCACCTGGTGTGTCGGGTCCCGGACACGCACCTGGGAGAGAAATAACGGCTGTGGAGAGGATCCACGGGGAGTTAGTGGAATAGTTGCAGGGAGAGAGAGAGCTCTCACAGTCCTGTGGGTGGGCTGCAGAAGATCAACTGGGCCCAGAAATTCCTCAGCACATCTGTAAGGAAACCTGTGCTGTGTGTTTATAAATCAGCTCACCCGGGTGTCGGGCAATGTCCCCATGGTTCTGGCTGGAGCCCATATTCGGGTTGGGGTCCCACCGTCTGCACCCTGGCAGTTGCCCGGCCGAGCCCACGGGTGGGACACAGCCTGCAGGTGGAGCTGAGCCCACAGGGACACAGCCTGCAGGTGGAGCTGAGCCCACAGGTGGGACACAGCCTGCAGGTGGAGCTGAGCCCACGGGTGGGACACAGCCTGCAGGTGGAGCTGAGCCCACGGGTGGGACACAGCCTGCAGGTGGAGCTGAGCCCACGGGTGGGACACAGCCTGCAGGTGTAGCTGAGCCCACGGGGACACAGCCTGCAGGTGGAGCTGAGCCCATGGGGGGACACAGCCTGCAGCCGCCACAGACCAGCAGAGCAGCAGTGATGGACATTGTCAACATCGTCTGGCCAGGCTGACCCCTGTCACCCCAACCAGTGCTGCCGCCAGGACAATGGGCCTCCCACACCTTACCCCCTTGATCATCCCACACGTGTCCAACCTGTTCATCTCAATGATCATCTCTCCTCCAATTCTTGCCCCGAGCCTTTATTGCCAGAGTATTCAGAATGGTGATGTGGGATAAATTGTGACTGAGGAGAAAGAGGAAGGCTCATTGTTGTTTCAGGGGAAGCTGTCTAATCATATTAGCTGTTGATACAAGTTGACCAAATGAAACACTTCAATCCAAATGCATTCTGCTGCGAAACTCGGGTTTTATGCAAGATGTCAGGACCATAGTTATGTCTGTGGGAAAATGGGATGAATGCCATGTGTGTTTATAAATCAGCTCACCTGGGTGTCGGGCAATGTCCCCATGGTTCTGGCTGGAGCCCATATTCGGAAACAGAAAGTGCTGGAGGAACTCAAGGGGCCAGGCTTCAACATGTAGAGGAACCAACGAGAGAGCAGGCTATTCTAGACTGGGTATTGAGTAATGAGGAAGGGTTAGTTCGCAGTCTTGATGTGCGTGGCCCCTTGGGCAAGAGTGACCATAATATGGTTGAGTTCTTCATTAGGATGGAGAGTGACTTAGTTAATTCAGAAACAATGGTTCTGAACTTAAAGAAAGGTAACTTTGAGGGTATGAGACGTGAATTGGCCAAGATAGACTGGCAATTGATTCTTAAAGGGTTGACGGTGGATATGCAATGGAAGGCATTTAAAGACCGCATGGATGAACTACAACAATTGTTCATCCCAGTTTGGCAAAAGAATAAATCAGGGAAGGTTGTGCATCCGTGGCTAACAAGGGAGATTAGGGATAGTATCAAAACAAAAGATGAAGTGTACAAATTAGCAAGAAAAAGCAGCCTTCCAGAGGACTGGGAGAAATTCAGAGTTCAGCAGAGGAGGACAAAGGGCTTAATTAGGAAAGAGAAAATAGATTATGAAAGGAAACTGTCAGGGAACATAAAAACTGACTGCAAAAGCTTTTATAGTTATGTGAAGAGAAAAAGATTAGTTAAAACAAATGTAGGTCCCTTTCAGTCAGAAACAGGTGAATTGATCATGAGGAACAAGGACATGGCAGACCAATTGAATAACTACTTTGGTTCTGTCTTCACTAAGGAAGACATAAACCGTCTGCCGGAAATAGCGGGGGACCGGGGGTCTAAAGAGATGGAGGAACTGAGGGAAATCCAGGTTAGTCGGGAAGTGGTGTTAGGTAAATTGAATGGATTAAAGGCCGGTAAATCCCCAGGGCCAGATCGGCTGCATCCCAGAGTGCTTAAGGAGGTAGCCCCAGAAATAGTGGATGCTTTAGTGATAATTTTTCAAAACTCTTTAGATTCTGGAGTAGTTCCTGAGGATTGGAGGGTAGCTAATGTAACCCCACTTTTCAAAAAGGGAGGGAGAGAGAAAATGGGGAATTATAGACCAGTTAGTCTAACATCGGTAGTGGGGAAAATGCTAGAGTCAGTTATTAAAGATGGGATAGCAGCACATTTGGAAAGTGGCGAAATCATCGGACAAAGTCAGCATGGATTTATGAAAGGCAAATCATGTCTGACGAATCTTATAGAATTTTTCGAGGATGTAACTAGTAGAGTGGATAAGGGAGAACCAGTGGATGTGTTATATCTGGACTTCCAGAAGGCTTTCGACAAGATCCCACATAAGAGATTAGTATGCAAACTTAAAGCACACGGTATTGTTGGTTCAGTATTGATGTGGATAGAGAACTGGCTGGCAGACAGGAAGCAAAGAGTAGGAATAAACGGGTCCTTTTCAGAATGGCAGGCAGTGACTAGTGGGGTACCGCAATGCTCAGTGCTGGGACCCCAGCTATTTACAATATATATTAATGATTTGGACGAGGGAATTGAATGCAACATCTCCAAGTTTGCGGATGACACGAAGCTGGGGGGCAGTGTTAGCTGTGAGGAGGATGCTAGGAGGCTGCAACGTGACTTGGATAGGTTAGGTGAGTGGGCAAATGCATGGCAGATGCAGTATAATGTGGATAAATGTGAGGTTATCCACTTTGGTGGCAAGAACAGGAACCTGAATGGTGGCCGATTAGGAGAAGGGGAGGTGCAACGAGACCTGGGTGTCGTGGTACACCAGTCATTGAAAGTAGGCATGCAGGTGCAGCAGGCAGTGAAGAAAGCGAATGGTATGTTGGCATTTATAGCGAGGGGTATAGGAAAATAACTGCAGATGCTGGTACAAATCGATTTATTCACAAAATACTGGAGTGACTCAGCAGGTCAGGCAGCATCTAGGGAGAGAAGGAATGGGTGACGTTTCGGGTCGAGACCCTCTTCAGACGAGGGGATTTGAGTATAGGAGCAGGGAGGTTCTGCTGCAGTTGTACAGGGCATTGGTGAGACCACACCTGGAGTATTGCGTACAGTTTTGGTCTCCTAATCTGAGGAAAGACATTCTTGCCATAGAGGGAGTACAGAGAAGGTTCACCAGATTGATTCCTGGGATGGCAGGACTTTCATATGAAGAAAGACTGGATAGACTCGGCTTGTACTCGCTGGAATTTAGAAGATTGAGGATCTTATAGAAACTTACAAAATTCTTAAGGGGTTGGACAGGCTAGATGGAGGAAGATTGTTCCCGTTGTTGGGGAAGTCCAGAACAAAGGGTCACAGTTTAAGGATAAGGGGGAAGTCTTTTAGGACCAAGATGAGAAAGTTTTTTTTCACACAGGAGTGGTGAATCTGTGGAATTCTCTGCCACAGAAGGTAGTTGAAGCCAGTTCATTGGCTATATTTAAGAGGGAGTTAGATGTGGCCCGTGTGGCTAAAGGGATCAGGGGGTATGGAGAGAAGGCAGGTACGGGATACGGAGCTGGATGATCAGCCATGATCATATTGAATGGCGGTGCAGGCTGGAAGGGCTGAATGGCCTACTCTTGCACCTATTTTCTATGTTTCTATGTTTGGGGGGAAATGGACAGATGGGACTGTTCTTCAGACTGATTGTCGTAGGTGGGCGTGAGAAAGCTCTGCTCCACCAGCCTGTTGTGGTTGAGCCACCACATTCTTTCTCTTCATGTGAAGTTGAAGCTGCAGTGTTCAGACCCTCATGTGTGTTTCCACTTCACTCTCAGTGTGTCCCACTGAGCTGCTGAATCACACTGAGGTCACATTCAGAATATTGTGGTCAGTTCTCGGCACCATCTCACAGAAAATATGTTGTCAAACTGGAAAGGGTGCGGAGAAGATTTACGAGGATGTTGCCATCACTAGAGGGGCTGAGCTGAGGGGAGGGGTTGAGCAGGCTGGGACTTTATTCCTTGGAGCGCAGGAGGATGAGGGGTGATCTTAATAATAATATATTCCTTTATTCGTCCCACACCGGGGATCTTTACAGTGTTACAGCAGCAAAGTGGATAGCAAGACACTATAAATAAAAGTAAAGACAAGGATAAATTGTCATCAGTTTCCTGTGTGTTCTTAGCTGTTATTGTTGACTGGTCTGCTGGGAGCAGTGCTGGTTGTGCAGTCTCACAGCAGCGGGAAGGAAGGACCTCCTATATCTCTCCTTCATGCACTTGGGATGAAGAAGCACACAGTCTCTGGCCCAGAGTAGGTGAATCACAAGAGAACATTCTGTAGCTTTAAGGTTAAAATATTTAATAGGAATCTGAGGGGTAACATTTTCACACAAAGAGTGGTGGGGTTATGGAACAAGCTGCCAGAGGAGGCAGTTGAGGCTGGGACTATTTACCTTTAAGAAACAGTTAGGTTCATGGACAGGGCAGGTTTGGAGGGATATGGGCCAAATGCCAGCAGGTGGGACTAGTGTAGCTGGGACATGTTGGCCGGTGTGGGCAAGTTGGGCCAAAGGGCCTGTTTCCACACTGTATCACTCTATGACTGGTGTAGCTGGGACATGTTAGCCGGTGTGGGCAAGTTGGGCCAAAGGGCCTGTTTCCACACTGTATCACTCTATGTGGTGTAGCTGGGACATGTTGGCCGGTGTGGGCAAGTTGGGCCAAAGGGCCTGTTTCCACACTGTATCACTCTATGACTCCACTGTATAATGAAGCTCCAACCTCTGTGTGACACTAAACTCACAACAAATGCTTGTCCCTTTAACAAATGGCCTCAGAGGAGATTAGGAAAGACACAATAATGTCTCCAAACTTTGCAAGTACACATCTCTCAGCAACACTCATGTCCCAAGGTGGAAAGGCAGTGAATTCCACAGATTTACAACTCTCTGACTGAAAAAGTTTGTCCTCATCTCCATTCTAAATGGCCTGCCCCTTATTCTTAAGCTGTGGCCCCTGTCTCTGGACTCCCCCAACATTGGGAACATGTTTCCTGCCTCTAACGTGTCCAACCCCTTAATAATCTTATATGTTTTGCGATAAGATCCCCTCTCATCCTTCTAAATTCCAGTGTATACAAACCTAGTCGCTCGAGTCTTTCAACATATTTTCTTCCCTGTTCCCTGTCGAATGGCCACGAACCACATTGCCCTGATCAGGTTGCTTCCTACAGTCCTCCCACTCAGTCCGCACCTTGTTCCCCTGCCTGCATCACTTGTAGTCCCACTCTCCATGTCACCACGGTCCATGTTGGAAGCAGTTACTCTAGCCGGCGTAACTGCCTCCATTTGCAAATGGATCAGAGGGGACAGGAGGAATCCGTTTTGTTCAGGAAGTTGTCATGAACTGAAACTGACGATTGAAAGGCTGGTGGAAGCAGAGTCAACAATAACTTTCAAAGGACTTGGCGAAATGTGTGAAAGAACAATTTCCAGTGGTTCCAGGAAAGAGCAGGAGAATTGTGTTAAATGAATCACACGTTCAAAGAGATGGCACAGATAGGATGGGCCAAATGGCATCCTTCTGTGCAGTATCATTGTATCATTCTGTGATTCTACCAGGGGTTGACGATGAAGGTGAAAGTACAATGGGTCCAAGGGCCTACTTGCTCTGCCTTTAGAGTGGGAAGTGTTTGGGGAACAAGAGAAAACCCAGTGAAAGAAAGGGCCATTTGGCCCATCAGTCAGTCCCACCCCAGAGTGAAAATAGGAACGAGTGAAATGATCTGCATAAATAGTCAGTTGTTTTGGAAATATTTGCCTAGATTGTCCATCTTAATTGTCCCCATTGATAATATTAATTGGACATATCATAACCAGATAATGGGACCATGAAGTGTTCAGATACAGTGCCACATTGTACAGTCACACTTGGAGATCACAAGACATTTCTGTGGCTTCCTGTTCATCTTGTTCTAATCTGTCAGTCAGTGATTGGTCATCAGGAGTTTTACAATGATTGCTGCAGCCAATTGCGTTGATTCCAATGGTTCCAAAAGCCTCCAAGATGCCAGAACTACAGGTATATAAGATGCAACAGCATTGGAAACCTCATCGACACGGAGAGCTGGGAGAGAGAGAGGTGGGAACGGCAGCAGGAGATGCCCACCTTCACTGTGAAACTTGACACTAATCATCAATCGTTTTCTTGTGTTTCAGGTTCAAGGAAGGAAACATGATGCTGATGTGGGTTTTGGTGCTGACCGCACTGCTTGCCAGTGATGTGGCAGGTAAGGTCCATTGATTCCAGGAGCGTTAGAAATACATTGGGGTGAGGAATGAATGCACAGGCACTGTGTTGGGACTGTGGAACATGGGAGTTTGTGGAACAGGGTACTTAAGGAGGTGGCTCTAGAAATTGTGGACGCATTGGTGATCATTTTCCAATGTTCTATAGATTTAGGATCAGTTCCTGTGGATTAGAGGGTAGCTAATGTTATCCCACTTTTTAAGAAAGTAGGGAGAGAGAAAAAGGGAAATTATAGACCAGTTAGTCTGACATCAGTGGTCGGGAAGATGCTGGAGTCAATTATAAAAGACGAAATTGCGGAGCATTTGGATAGCAGTAACAGGATCGTTCCGAGTCAGCATGGATTTACGAAGGGGAAATCATGCTTGAATAATCTTCTGGAATTTTTTGAGGATGTAACGAGGAAAATTGACGGTGGAGAGCCAGTGGATGTGGTGTACCTCGACTTTCAGAAAGCCTTCGACAAGGTCCCACATAGGAGATTAGTGGGCAAAATTAGAGCACATGTTATTGGGGGTAGGGTACTGACATGGATAGAAAATTGGTTGGCAGACAGAAAGCAAAGAGTGGGGATAAATGGGTTCCTTTCAGAATGGCAGGCAGTGACTAGTGGGGTACCGCAAGGCTCGGTGCTGGGACCGCAGCTATTTACAATATACATTAATGACTTGGATGAAGGGATTAAAAGTAACATTAGCAAATTTGCAGATGATATAAACTTGGGTGGTAGTGTGAACTGTGAGGAAGATGCTATGAGGTTGCAGGGTGACGGACAAGTTGTGTGAGCAGGCGGATGCATGGCAGATGCAGTTTAATGTGGATAAGTGTGAAGTTATCCACTTTGGTGGTAAGAATAGGAAGACAGATTATTATCTGAATGGTGTCAAGTTGGGAAAAGGGGACGTACAACGAGATCTGGGTGTCCTAGTGCATCAGTCACTGAAAGGAAGCATGCAGGTACAGCAGGCAGTGAAGAAAGCCAATGGAATGTTGGCCTTCATAACAAGAGGAGTTGAGTATAGGAGTAATACTATAATAACCTCACTATAAATGTGAGGTTATCCACTTTGGTGGCAAGAACAGGAAAGCAGACTATTACCCGAATGGTGGCCGATTAGGAGAAGGGGAGATGCAACGAGACCTGGGTGTCGTGGTACATTAGACATTGAAAGTAGGCATGCAGGTGCAGCAGGCAGTGAAGAAAGTGAATGGTATGTTGGCATTCATAGCGAGGGGATTTGAGTATAGGAGCAGGGAGGTTCTGCTGTAGCTGTACAGGGCATTGGTGAGACCACACCTGGAGTATTGCGTACAGTTTTGGTCTCCTAATCTGAGGAAAGACATTCTTGCCATAGAGGGAGTACAGAGAAGGTTCACCAGATTGATTCCTGGGATGGCAGGACTTTCATATGAAGAAAGACTGGATAGACTCGGCTTGTACTCGCTGGAATTTAGAAGATTGAGGGGGAATCTTATAGAAACTTACAAAATTCTTAAGGGGTTGGACAGGCTAGATGCAGGAAGATTGTTTCCGATGTTGGGGAAGTCCAGAACAAGGGGTCACAGTTTAAGGATAAGGGGGAAGTCTTTTAGGACCGAGATGAGAACGTTTTTTTTCACACAGAGAGTGGTGAATCTGTGGAATTCTCTGTCACAAAAGGTAGTTGAGGCCAGTTCATTGGCTATATTTAAGAGGGAGTTAGATGTGGCCCTTGTGGCTAAAGGGATCAGGGGGTATGGAGAGAAGGCAGGTACGGGATACTGAGTTGGATGATCAGCCATGATCATATTGAATGGCGGTGCAGGCTCGAAGGGTCGAATGGCCTACTGCAGTTTTACAGGGCCCTAGTGAGACCGCTCCTGGAGTACTGTGTGCAGTTTTGGTCTCCAAATTTGAGGAAGGATATTCTTGCTATTGAGGGCGTGCAGCGTATGTTTACTAGGTTAATTCCCGGAATGGCGGGAATGTCATATGTTGAAAGACTGGAGCGACTAGGCTTGTATACACTGGAATTTAGAAGGATGAGAGGGGATCTTATCGAAACATAAGATTTTTAAGGGGTTGGACACGTTAGAGGCAGGAAACATGTTCCCAATGTTGGGGGAGTCCAGAACCAGGGCCACAGTTTAAGAATAAGGGGTAGGCCATTTAGAACGGAGATGAGGAAAAACTTTTTCAGTCAGAGAGTTGTAAATCTGTGGAATTCTCTGCCTCAGAAGGCAGTGGAGGCCAATTCTCTGGATGTTTTCAAGAGAGAGCTAGATAGAGCTCTTAAGGATAGCGGAGTCAGTGGGTATGGGGAGAGGGCAGGAACGGGGTACTGATTGAGAATGCCATGATCACATTATCACATTAAATCTGCCATGATCACATTAAATGGCGGTGCTGGCCCGAAGGGCTGAGTGGCCTACTCCTGCACCTATTGTCTATTATCTATTGACTGTCCACCAGTGAGTGGAGGATATATGGGATGTAATGCAGGTTATGGCTTGAAGAGCCGAATGGCACCTATTGTTTATTGTCTTTTGTGGACATTGGGACTGGTCGGGATGTGGTAGGAAATGTCCCTTGTCTGGGATACTCATCTCAGAGCTGCTGAGTGGGAAGGTGAGTTGGAGACTCTCGTCCACATCAGGAGACAGAGATTTCCCCACGGTGACGCTTCACAGGAAAACAGGAAGAGGGAGATGTGACTCTCTGTCAGGAACCCAGGGGATGCGGAGGAGAAGGTTCTGCAGGCACTGGTCCAATGCTATGGGTGCAGTGTACTTGCCCGCTGTGAGGGTGAGGATGGAGGCTGAGTGCTGGCAATGGTACAGGGGGAGTGAGTCCTGGGGCTGGGGAGTGAAAGGGACAGAGAATGGTTGGAGATACGAGTGACTTGATGATCAGACTGACACACATTGAAATGCAAATCCGTTGCTGTTGCTGGAAATATGAAGGGATAATTTTGTTTATTTCAATGAGATAATCTCTCCATTCTGATGAAATAAGAGTATAACTACAGTCTGTTTAATATCTCCTCAAATGGCAATACCTGTCCCAGGAATCAGTCTGGGTAACCTTCATTTCACTGCCCTGTAGCACGGACATTTCAGAGTCACGAGTCAACAGCGTTTTATTGTCAAATGTCCTGAAATGGAATAATGAAATCCTTACTTGCACCACACTAACTAATGTGTGAACTATAATACTCTGTAAAACCCATGATAAACAGCAAAGACAATTCAGTTAATTTACTAAATGAACAGACAAATAAACAAACAATAATGGCGCCGTCTAAAATAATGC
Organism: Rhinoraja longicauda; assembly: GCF_053455715.1. NCBI lineage: Eukaryota > Metazoa > Chordata > Chondrichthyes > Rajiformes > Arhynchobatidae > Rhinoraja > Rhinoraja longicauda. The sequence goes on along the minus strand of NC_135953.1, from coordinate 648,132 downwards.
CCCAAAGTCTCTCTATTTCAGAGCCTATTTTGTACGTTGTGTTGAGTCGCCTGGTGGTTGTAGGGAAGAAGCGGCTCCTGATCCTGGACTTCATGGTTTCGCAGCACAGAGCAGTCTTGTTTAAATAATGGCCACGCTTGGACCACACTTTCCTCTGTAGTTGGTGTTTCTTAAATGGCTCTCTATCTGTTATGAACTGTGGGTTAATTCTTTAATTGCCAACCATTGCTTCTCTCCTGTCTTACCTGTGAACGTATTCTCCCAATCACCTGACCTACCAAAGCTGGCCCGTGCCACACAGCTTTGTAGCTTCAAGTCAAGTCAAGTTTATTTGTCACATGTACATACACGATGTGCAGTGAAATGAAAGTGGCAATGCCTGCGGATTGTGCAAAAAAAAGAATTACAGTTACAGCATATAAATTAAACTTAATACAGAGAAGACAAAATTTAGTCCCTCGAGTTATAAAAGTTAACAGTCCTGATGGCCTGTGGGAAGAAACTCCGTCTCATCCTCTCCGTTTTCACAGCTTGACAGCGGAGGCGTTTGCCTGACCGTAGCATCTGGAACAGTCTGTTACTGGGGTGGTAGGGGTCCCTCATAATCTTGCTTACTCTTGATCTGCACCTCCTGATGTATAGGTCCTGCAGGGGGGCAAGTGTAGTTCCCATGGTGCGTTCTGCCGAACGCACTACTCTCTGCAGGGCCATCCTGTCCTGGGCAGAGCTGTTCCCAAACCAGACTGTGATGTTGCCGGACAGGATGCTCTCTACAACCCCAGAGTAGAAGCAATGAAGGATCGGTTCGGATGGTATGCGAACTGTAGTGAGTCCATGTTGCGAGGAAGGAGGGCACAGATGTGCTTCTTGATTAGCCTCTCGAAGCATTTCATGACAACCGAGGCGAGGGCCACCGTTCGGTAGTCATTCAAACAAGCTGGAGAGGCATTTTTTTTTTTTTTCATATTTCAGATACAGCGCGGAAACAGGCCTTTTCGGCCCACCAAGTCCGCGCCGCCCAGCGATCCCCGCACATTAACACTATCCTACACACACTAGGGACAATTTTTACATTTACCCAGTCAATTAACCTACATACCTGTACGTCTTTGGAGTGTGGGAGGAAACCGAAGATCTCGGAGATAACCCACGCAGGTCACGGGGAGAACGTACAAACTCCTTACAGTGCAGCACCCGTAGTCAGGATCGAACCTGAGTCTCCGGCGCTGCATTCGCTGTAAAGCAGCAACTCTACCGTTGCACCACTGTGCATTCTTTGGCACCGGGACCACGGACTTTGCAGGGACCTTGCATGCAGGGACCACGGACTTTGCCAAGGAGAGGTTAAATATTGTGCTGAGCACTGGAGCAAGCTGAGTAGCACAAGACTTTAGTACTCGCCCAGATATACCATCTGGGCCTCCAGCTTTCCTCGTCTCACCCTAGTTGTAAGGCATTGGTCTGGATTTGAACAAGACCAGTGGGAACTTTAACATAAAATGTCATCACATTATAATCACTTTACCCGATAGGCTCATTAAGCACAACATTGTTAATTAACACTTTCTCATTGCACAACACTGGAGCTTTCAACAGAATGATCCATGATCTTGGTCCCTCAACAGAATGATCCAGTTGCGATCCATGTTACAGCCTTACAAGATGTTGGTGAGACCCCACCAGGACATGGTGTTACCAGGTGTGGTGGGATTGAGTTATAAGGGGGGGGGGGGTTATAAATTCATGAGGTGCAACAATAGAACATAGATATCACAGTGTAGGGCAGAAACACTGGAGGGATGTTATTAACAATGAGGGTGCCAGAGGTAGTGGGGCAGGCAGGTACAATGTTACAAGGCCACTTGGACGGGTTCATGGATCGGAAAGGATGAGAGGAGAGGGGCCAAATGCAGACAAACGGGACTCACTGAGGAAGGCCCTTTGGTCGGTGAGTTGGTTTAAATCTGAATTCTCCTTAACTGACAGGGACGACCGATTCCTTGGGACCGGAGGAGACTCAGCAAGACCTTGAAATGCGCGGCTTATCCGAAGGGCCGTGTTATGGCGAGTCCGAAACTTGTTGGTTGTAGACGAAGTTTATTGCAGCCGCAATACACGAATACAGAGTTAAACAACAAGGTACAGGACAACCAATACAAACTTACTGTCTTCCTTGAAGACTTCGCCGAACTGACTAAATCGGGCGCCAAACGCGCACATGACATCGCTGGCCAATCAGCGATGTCGTTCCCTGGACCAATCCCCATGGTCGCGTTCCCACGTGACCTCGCTGGCCAATCCGAGGGTTCGACGACCTGGACCATTCTCTATGGTCGCTACATGACCCCCCCCAGAACCCGAGGTGCGGAACCTAGCAGGGAGCCGGATTTCGCGACCATAACGAGTACGGAGAGGGACAGCCTGAACCACAGGAGCCGGAGGTTCCGGACTTGGTGGAACAGCCGGAACGAGAGGTTCTGGAGGAACTACCGGCACGGGGGGTCCTGGAGGAACTGCCGGAACGGGGGGTCCTGGAGGAACTGTCGGAACGGGGGTTTCTGGACTGGGCGGAACTAACGGAGGTCGGCCTCTCCTAGGGGTTTGACCGACCAGGACTGGTTGATCCGGGTCCAAATGGGCAGGTTTGAGCCGGGACACCGAGACGAGTTCACTCTTGCCGCCCATGTCTAAGGTGAAAGTAGCCGTTCCCTTACGTAAAACCCGGAAGGGCCCTTGATAGACCCTCTGCAACGGGGCGCGATGGGCATCTTTACGCAAAAAAACAAACTCACAGTCCTTCAGGGAAGACGGTTCATGTACCATGGGACACCCATGAAGTGAAGTCGGCACTGGAGCCAGGGAGCCCACCCGTTCCCGGAGAGATGCTAATGCTGATGGGACTGTAGGGAGCAGGGCTGAAGGGTCTGGAAACAGATCTCCGGGTACTCGAAGTGTCGAGCCATATACTAGCTCTGCGGACGACGCACCGAGATCTGGCTTAGGAGCAGTCCGGATGCCCAAAAGAACCCAAGGGAGTTGGTCTACCCAGTCCGGGCCTTCAAGCCTTGCACTGAGGGACGCCTTAAGTTGGCGGTGGAACCTTTCTACGAGTCCATTTGCCTGGGGGTGATATGCAGTTGTGGGTTGTAACTTGGACCCGTACAGTTCCGCCAGCACGGCCCAGAGGGACGAAGTGAACTGTGGCCCTCTGTCAGTTGTAATAACTGCCGGGACCCCGAAACGAGCTACCCAATGAAGGGCCAAAGCCCTAGCACAAGACGCTGACGAGATATCAAACAATGGGAAAGCCTCTGGCCACCGGGTGAACCGATCCACCACTGTGAGGAGGTGGGTGTAGCCCCGGGAGGAAGGCAAAGGCCCGACCAAATCCACGTGGATGTGGAAAAAACGAAAAGCCGGGACCTCGAAATCCTGTACGGGAGGCTGGACGTGGCGTTGGACTTTAGCGGTCTGACAGGGCACGCAGGAACGTGCCCACCCCGCTACCTGTTTCCGCAGGCCATGCCAGACAAACCTCGCTGCTACCAAGGCAGAGGTGGAGCGGATGGACGGGTGCGCCAGCCCATGAATGGCATCGAAAACCCGGCGCTGAAGGGAGGGCGGTACTACCGGCCTGGGACGAGGAAGAGAAACATCGCACCATACTTTTGTGCCCTCCGACCCACAAGCTACCTGGGCCAACTTCAATCCCGAAGTGGTGGACTGGTACGTCGAAACGGTATCCGCCAGGAGCTGTGCCTCCGCGAGCTCCTGGGGATCCACTTCGCAGTCCACCGCCGAAATAGGGGGAAAAGCAGGTCTAGACAGGGCGTCAGCAACGGCATTAAGCTTACCCGCGACATGACGGACATCTGTGGTAAATTCGGAGATAGCAGTCAGGTGCCGCTGCTGGCGGGCTGACCATGGGTCAGACAATTTCAAAAAGCAAATGTTAATGGCTTGTGGTCCGTAAATGCCACAAATGGGCGGCCCTCGAGGAAATACCTGAAATGACGGACAGCTAAATAGAGAGCTAGAAGCTCTCGGTCAAATGCACTATATTTCAGCTCGGCCGAATTTAGTTGCCGGCTGAAAAACGCTAAAGGCTGCCAACGGCCACCGACCTGCTGCTCCAGAACCCCACCCACCGCCACGTCAGAGGCGTCAACCGTCAGGGCCGTGGGGGCGGAGGGGCTCGGATGGACCAACATGGTGGCGTCTGCCAAGGCTGCCTTAGCTGCCGTAAAAGCCGACTCTGCGGTCGGGGACCACAACAACTCTACCGGATTCCCTGCAAGGCATTGGAAAAGCGGGCGCAGGACTCGCGCCGCTGCCGGAACGAATCTATGGTAGAAATTAACCATGCCTACGAACTCCTGCAGCCCTTTTACTGTGGTGGGCCTGGGGAAAGCCCGGATAGCCTCCACCTTCTCGGGCAAAGGGGCGGCGCCGGCAGGGGTAATTCTGTGCCCTAGAAAATCGAGAGCAGGCAGGCCGAATTGACATTTAAACAAAAAGGGTAAACCCCGGCCCACGCGGTCCATCAGTCGCTGGAAAGCCTGTGCCGCGTTCTTTAAACCGAAAGGCATACGCAACCATTCAAACAACCCGAACGGAGTAATAGTTGCAGTTTTTTGTATGTCCTCCGGTCGCACCGGAATCTGGTGGTATCCTCGCACCAAATCGATTTTGGAAAACACCACCGCTCCTTCCAGTCCAGATGAAAAGTCCTGTAGGTGCGGTATGGGGTAGCGATCAGCCGTGGTGCCAGGGGAACATTGCTCTCTGCTGGTTCATTCCCATGAACTCACAGCACAGCCTGTCGTTGAATACCTGCGATGAGGCCCTGTGTTCCAGGCTGCCCTTCACTGCGGCCTGTCGTTGAATACCTGCGATGAGGCCCTGTGTTCCAGGCTGCCCTTCACTGTGGCCTGTCGTTGAATACCTGCGATGAGGCCCTGTGTTCCAGGCTGCCCTTCACTGCGGCCTGTCGTTGAATACCTGCGATGAGGCCCTGTGTTCCAGGCTGCCCTTCACTGCGGCCGTGGGCTCCCGTTTCTATCGCTCCGAATGGTGGGTGAAATATTGGGATTCGGGGGAAACTCCACATCCAGGAGTTAACTCAGAGCTGGGGTTGGCATCAGAGAGATTAAAGAACAAGAACTCTGATTCAAATGTACAAAGTTGCCCATTTCCAATATTAATCCTAATTATTTATTTGGAGGCATGTGAGAGGATGAAACGTATTAATTCACAGATAAAATATTTTGATATTAAACTATTTTACAGGCGTTCTGCAAACAGAAAGCACATTACGGGCACCTGGCTACTGTGACCTCGAGTGAACACAACACGTTCATTATCAACGTGATTGCTGCAGTGATCAAAGGGAATCCATTCGCCTGGATTGGCCTAAACGACAGATGTCAGGTACAGTTAGCAACCCCCCTCCCGACCCGGGCGGCCGCCATTGGTGGAGCGGGAGCACGTGGCCGCTGGCTGGGTGAGGTCACGTGGGGCGCGGGGCGGTGACATCACCTTGTCCCGTATTTGGGAGTGAGGAAGTTGGCAAACACTAGGTACAGTTAACAACCCACCTCCCGGCCCGGGCGGGCACCATTAACCAAGATACTTGGTCAAAACAATGATTGCAATGGCTGACTTTGTTCCAGGATTTAGTTTCATAATTTCTGACAACAGAAAAGGCCGTTCAGCCCATCGAGTCCACGCCAGCTCCCAGTACAATCCCATCACCCCCATCCATGCAGTCATTTCATTGTAACCTACTTCCTCTCACATAAACCGGAGCACTCGCTGGGAAACAGGGTGAATGTACAAACGCACTCGGATAACACTGGGCGTATCTGTCTTTCTCTGGGAGATCTTACTTTGTATTTGTGTTCAATGACCATCTTTTCCTCATTTTCTGAGTTACCATTTCTCCTCTTCCCTGACCTTCACTCTCAGATCCTGTCACTTTCATCTCAAGGATTCTGTTACGTCCATGAGATTCCCCCACCCTGCCATTCCATAGTTTAAACTCCCATCCACTGCCCTACTTGTCCCGGCTGCTCGTATTCTGCTGTCACTTCGGCTCATGTACAGCTCCTCCCTGTACAGTTCAGTGGCAGCTTACTCAGCATTCCAACAGCAATGACCATTGATTTGTACCCACAGGAAGGGACTTTCACTTGGATCGATGGATCTCCATCAAGTTACAGACACTGGGATGATAATCAACCTGACAATTATCAAGGCAATGAAGATTGTGGGCACATTCATCGTAAGTGCAACCGTGACAGAAATGTTGTTTTGCTGGAAGTTAATTTCAGACACAGTATTGACCTCTACAGACCCGCTGGTACACAGAGGGGTGAACCAGCCCCATGGGTCCTGTGCTCTGCAGAACTGGACTGACTGCCCAGCAGTGAGTGGAGGATATATGGGATGTAATGCTGGAGTCAGGGGAACAGACACTGACTGTAACTGTGCAGGAGGAATGTACAAGGGGGGAACACTGGAGTTAGAGGGAGATACAGTGAGATACGACACATAAAGAAAGAACTGAACACAGACAGGAAAGTGAAAGGAATGTCCTGAGATTCATTTCAAAGTGAATTAAATGCAGGAACATTCTGCTCAACCTCTGTATATCCGGTTGGAGTGGACATGCTGTCCTGTGAGACGTTCCATGATACTGTTTGACAAAACAGTAGTAATAGGGGACTCTATAGTGAGGGGGTCAGATAGGCGTTTCTGTGGACGCAGTCGGGAGACCCGGATGGTGGTTTGCCTCCCTGGTGCCGGTGTCCGGGATGTGTCTGAGCGTGTCCAGGATATCCTGAAAGGGGAGGGAGAGGAGCCAGAGGTCGTGGTACATATAGGTACCAACAATATAGGTAGGATAAGGGAAGAGGTCCTGAAAGGAGAATTCAGGGGGCTCGGAAGAGAGTTAAAAAAAAGGACTTCCAAAGTAATAATCTCAGGCTTACTGCCTGTGCCACGCGATAGTGAGAATAGGAATGGAGTGAGGTGGAGGATAAATACGTGGCTGAGGAACTGGTGCAGGGAGCAGGGTTTCAAGTTTCTGGATCATTGGGACCTCTTCTGGGGGAAGTATGACCTGTACAAAAAGGACGGGTTGCATCTGAACCCGAGGGGAACCAATATCCTGGCGGGGAGATTTGCTAAAATAACTGCGGAGACTTTAAACTAGTACGGTTGGGGGGAGGGACTCAAACACAGATAGCTAATAGGCAGTGTGTGAGGCAGGAGGCAGAAAAGGGAAACACTCAGACCCAATATGTAGGAGAGAAAGAAGGGAAAAGAAATAATCTGAGAATAAGAAATGATGGGTCCCTTAAATGTGTATATTTTAATGCTAGGAAAGGTGGATGAGCTTAGAGCCTGGATTGACATCTGGAAGTATGATGTTGTGGCGATCAGTGAAACATGGTTGCAGGAGGGTTGCGATTGGCAATTAAATATTCCAGGATTTCATTGTTTCAGATGTGATAGAATCGGAGGGGCAAGAGGTGGGGGTGTTGCATTGCTTGTCAGGGAGGATATCACAGCAGTGCTTTGGCAGGACAGACTAGAAGGCTCGATTAAGGAGGCTGTTTGGGTGGAACTCAGAAATGAGAAAGGTTTAGCAACACTTATAGGGGTGTGTAGCGACCATAGAGAATGGTCCAGGTCGTCGAACCCTCGGATTGGCCAGCGAGGTCACGTGGGAACGCGACCATGGGGATTGGTCCAGGAAACGACATCGCTGATTGGCCAGCGATGTCAGGTGCGCGTTTGGCGCCCGATTTAGGCAGTTCGGCGAAGTCTTCAAGGAAGACAGTAAGTTTATATTGGTTGTCCTGTAACTTGTTGTTTTGACTCTGTATTCGTGTATTGCGGCTGCAATAAACTTCGTCTACAACTAGCAAGTTTCGGACTCGCCATATTGGTGACCCCGAACGTGATCTGGACGATCACCAACTGAGCAGGAACCCGACGCCTCGTTGACGATGACCGAGCAGGGCGCACCGGAGTCAAGCGCGGCAGACGTTCATCTTCCGTTATTATTTTGGACGTACGCACCGCAAGCTTGGTTTATCCACGCCGAGGCCCAATTCCACATAAAGAAGGTGTCGGACGATTCCACGAAGTACTTCTACCTCGTCAGCGCCCTATCGCCAGACACAACCAAGCGCGTGATGCGGTTTATCATAAATTCACCTGCGGAAGACAAGTATGTAACCATGAAGAAGGCATTACTGCGAACCTTCGGGTTAAATAAGCATGGTGGTGCTTGGAGACTACCGGATCTTGGAGACCAACTGCCTTCCGTCCTCATGGCCGAAATGATGGTGCTAGCCGGTGAGCATACGGATTGCCCGATGTTTGAACAGGCATTCCGCGAGAAACTTCCCGAGGATGTCCGACTGCTGCTTACGGATTGTTCTTTTAAGGACCCCGAAGCATATGCAGCGAAAGCGGACGCGCTCATAGCGGGAAAAAACAAGGCAAGTGATTCAATCAACAAAGTCTCGACATCGGTGACCACGCCACAGCGACGGCAAGATGGCGCCACGTCTCCCGCCAATTCTCAGAAAGCCCGCCAAAAAGATCCGCACAAGCGCGGCTGGTGCTATTATCACCTACGATGGGGTAACGAATCCCGCAACTGTCGTTTGCCTTGTACCTTCGCGGGAAATGCCTCGGCCGATCGTACATAGGGGCAGTTACGATTGGCCAGAACCGGCGCCTCTATGTCCATGATCGATTCACGGACACAGAATTTTTGGTAGACACGGGAGCCATCGTCAGCATAGTGCCGCCGACCGACCTCGAAACCAGATCGGGTAAGACAGGTCCCACCCTCATCGCGGTTAATGGCAGCCCAATTCGCACTTTCGGTACACGGAAGATGTCCCTTGTGTTAGGCCTCCGCACGTACGAATGGCCATTCATCATAGCCGACGTCAAACAAGCGATCCTGGGCGCAGATTTTCTCTGGGCTTTTTCACTGGTTCCTGATGTCCGCGGTAACGACCTCCGAACCGCTGCTGAAGACGAGCACGTCGCTCCGGCAATCGCCTCCTCGCCCAGCCCTACTGTCCAGGCCGTCGTCGCGGCCCCCGACTCGTATGCTGCGATTCTGGCAGAGTTCCCAGAGCTGCTCGTCCAACGTTTTGACGCACCTTCAGCTAAGCACGGTGTGGTCCATCACATCCGCACCGAAGGCCCTCCCGTTTTCGCTCGGGCCAGGAGACTACCGCCAGACAAACTGGTGGTGGCACGGGCGGAGTTCAGGAAGATGGAGGAAATGGGAATTGTTCGTCAGTCTGACAGCCCGTGGGCCTCGCCGTTACACATGGTCTCCAAGGCATCTGGGGGATGGAGGCCATGTGGCGATTATCGGCGTCTCAATGCTGTCACCACGGCTGATCGCTACCCCATACCGCACCTACAGGACTTTTCATCTGGACTGGAAGGAGCGGTGGTGTTTTCCAAAATCGATTTGGTGCGAGGATACCATCAGATTCCGGTGCGACCGGAGGACATACAAAAAACTGCAACTATTACTCCGTTCGGGTTGTTTGAATGGTTGCGTATGCCTTTCGGTTTAAAGAACGCGGCACAGGCTTTCCAGCGACTGATGGACCGCGTGGGTAGGGGTTTACCCTTTGTGTTTATTTATTTAGACGACATCCTGGTAGCCAGCCCCTCAGTGCAAGAACACCAGGCCCATTTGCGGACCGTGTTCCAGCGGCTCCAAGACCACGGGCTCATTATTCAACCCTCCAAATGTCAATTCGGCCTGCCTGCTCTCGATTTTCTAGGACACAGAATTACCCCTGCCGGCGCTGTCCCTTTGCCAGAGAAGGTGGAGGCTATCCGGGCTTTCCCCAGGCCCACCACAGTAAAAGGGCTGCAGGAGTTCGTAGGCATGGTTAATTTCTACCATAGATTCGTTCCGGCAGCGGCGCGAGTCCTGCGCCCGCTTTTCCAATGCCTTGCAGGTAATCCGGTAGAGTTGTTGTGGTCCCCGACCGCAGAGTCGGCTTTTACGGCAGCTAAGGCAGCCTTGGCAGACGCCACCATGTTGGTCCATCCGAGCCCCTCAGCCCCCACGGCCCTGACGGTTGACGCCTCTGACGTGGCGGTGGGTGGGGTTCTGGAGCAGCAGGTTGGTGGCCGTTGGCAGCCTTTAGCGTTTTTCAGCCGGCAACTAAATTCGGCCGAGCTGAAATATAGCGCATTTGACCGAGAGCTTCTAGCTCTCCATTTAGCTGTCCGTCATTTCAGGTATTTCCTCGAGGGCCGCCCATTTGTGGCATTTACGGACCACAAGCCATTAACATTTGCTTTTTTGAAATTGTCTGACCCATGGTCGGCCCGCCAGCAGCGGCACCTGACTGCTATCTCCGAATTTACCACAGATGTCCGTCATATCGCGGGTAAGCTGAATGCCGTTGCTGACGCCCTGTCTAGACCTGCTTTTCCCCTATTTCGGCGGTGGACTGCGAAGTGGATCCCCAGGAGCTCGCGGAGGCACAGCTCCTGGCGGATACCGTTTCGACATACCGGTTCACCACTTCGGGATTGAAGTTGGCCCAGGTAGCTTGTGGGTCGGAGGGCACGAAAGTCTGGTGCGATGTTTCCCTTCCTCGCCCCAGGCCGGTAGTACCGCCCTCCCTTCAGCGCCGGGTTTTCGATGCCATTCATGGGCTGGCGCACCCGTCCATCCGCTCCACCTCTGCCTTGGTGGCAGCGAGGTTTGTCTGGCATGGCCTGCGGAAACAGGTAGCGGGGTGGGCACGTTCCTACGTGCCCTGTCAGCCGCTAAGGTCCAGCGCCACGTCCAGCCCCACGTCCAGCCCCCCGTACAGGATTTCGAAGTCCCGGATTTTCGTTTTTTCCACATCCACGTGGATTTGGTCGGGCCTTTGCCTTCCTCCCGGGGCTACACCCACCTCCTCACGGTGGTGGATCGGTTCACCCGGTGGCCAGAGGCTTTCCCATTGGTTGACATCTCGTCAGCGTCTTGTGCTAGGACTTTGGCCCTTCATTGGGTAGCTCGTTTCGGGGTCCCGGCAGTTATTACAACTGACAGAGGACCACAGTTCACTTCGTCCCTCTGGGCCGCGCTGGCGGAACTGTACGGGTCCAAATTACAACCCACAACTGCATATCACCCCCAGGCAAATGGACTCGTAGAAAGGTTCCACCGCCAACTTAAGGCGTCCCTCTGTGCAAGGCTTGAAGGCCCAGACTGGGTAGACCAACTCCCTTGGGTTCTGTTGGGCATCCGGACGGCTCCTAAGCCAGATCTCGGTGCGTCGTCCGCAGAGCTGGTATATGGCTCGACCCTTCGAGTACCTGGAGATCTGTTTCCGGACACTTCAGCCCTGCTCCCTACAGTCCCATCAGCGTTAGCAGCTCTCCGGGAACGGGTGGGCTCCCTGGCTCCAGTGCCGACTTCACGTCATGGGTGTCCCAGGGTACATGAACCGTCTTCCCTGAAGGACTGTGAGTTTGTTTTTTTGCGTAAAGATGCCCATCGCGCCCCGTTGCAGAGGGTCTATCAAGGGCCGTTCCGGGTTTTACGTAAGGGAACTGCTACTTTCACCTTAGACATGGGCGGCAAGAGTGAACTCGTCTCGGTGTCCCGGCTCAAACCTGCCCATTTGGACCCGGATCAACCAGTCCTGGTCGGTCAAACCCCTAGAAGAGGCCGACCTCCGTTAGTTCCGCCCAGTCCACAAACCCCCGTTCCGACAGTTCCTCCGGGGCCCCCAGTTTCGGCAGTTCCCCTAGGACCCCCCCGTTTCGGCAGTTCCTCCAGGACCCCCCGTTCCGGTAGTTCCTCCAGAACCTCCCGTTCCGGCTGTTCCACCAAGTCCGGAACCTCCGGCTCCTGTGGTTCAGGCTGTCCCTCTCCGTACTCGTTATGGTCGCGAAATCCGGCTCCCTGCTAGGTTCCGCACCTCGGGTTCTGGGGGGGGTCATGTAGCGACCATAGAGAATGGTCCAGGTCGTCGAACCCTCGGATTGGCCAGCGAGGTCACGTGGGAACGCGACCATGGGGATTGGTCCAGGAAACGACATCGCTGATTGGCCAGCGATGTCAGGTGCGCGTTTGGCGCCCGATTTAGCCAGTTCGGCGAAGTCTTCAAGGAAGACAGTAAGTTTATATTGGTTGTCCTGTAACTTGTTGTTTTGACTCTGTATTCGTGTATTGCGGCTGCAATAAACTTCGTCTACAACTAGCAAGTTTCGGACTCGCCATAGGTGTATTATAGACCGCCAAATAGGGAACGAGAATTGGAAGAGCAAATATGTAAGGAGATAGCAGATATTAGTAGTAAGCACAGAGTGGTGATTGTGGGTGATTTCAATTTTCCGTATATAGACTGGGAATCACATTCTGTTAAAGGGCTGGATGGTTTGGAGTTTGTAAAATGTGTGCAGGATAGTTTTTTGCAGCAATACGTAGAGGTGCCTACCAGAGAAGGGGCAGTGTTGGACCTCCTGTTAGGAAATGAGATGGGTCAGGTGACGGAGGTATGTGTTGAGGAGCACTTTGGGTCTAGTGATCATAATGCCATTAGTTTCAATATCATTATGGAGAAGGTCAAATCTGGACCAAGGGTTGAGATTTTGGATTGGAGAAAGGCTAATTTTGAGGAGATGAGAAAGGATTTAAAAGGAGTGAAATGGAAATTGTTGTTTTATGAAAAGGATATAATAGAGAAATGGAGGATATTTAAAGGTGAAATTTTGAGAGTACAGAGTCTTTATGTCCCTGTTCGGTGGAAAGGAAAGAATAATAATTTGAAAGAGCCGTGGTTTTCCAGGGAAATTGGACACTTGGTTCGGAAAAAGAGGGAGATATACAATAAATATAAGCGGCAGGGAGTAAATGAGGTTTTTGAGGAATATAAAGAATGTAAAAGGAATCTTAAAAAGGAAATTAGAAAAGCGAAAAAAAGATATGAGGCTGCTTTGGCAAGTAATGTAAAAGTAAACCCCAAGGGGTTCTACAGATATGTCAATAGCAAAAGGATAGTGAGGGATAAAATTGGTCCATTAGAGAGTCAGAGTGGACAGCTATGTGCTGAGCCGGAAGAAATGGGGGAGATATTAAACAATTTCTTTTCTTCGGTATTTACCGAGGAGAAGGATATTGAATTATGTGAGGTAAGCGAAACAAGTAGAGTAGTGATGGAAATTAGGAGGATTAAAGAAGAGGAGGTACGGACACTTTTGAAGAATATAAAAGTGGATAAGTCTCCAGGTCCTGATAGGATATTCCCTAGGACATTGAGGGAAGTTAGTGCAGAAATAGCAGGGGCTATGACGGAAATATTTCAAACGTCATTAGAAACAGGGATGGTGCCGGAAGATTGGCGCATTGCGCATGTTGTGCCTTTGTTTAAAAAAGGTTCTAAAAGTAAACCTAGCAATTATAGACCTATTAGTTTGACGTCTGTGGTGGGAAAATTAATGGAAAAGATACTTAGGGACAATATATATAATTATTTGGATAATCAAGGCCTGATTAGAAACAGTCAACATGGATTTGTGCCTGGAAGGTCATGTTTGACTAATCTTCTTGAATTTTTTGAAGAGGTTACCAGGGAAATTGATAAGGGCAAGGCTGTGGATGTTGTCTATATGGACTTCAGTAAGGCATTTGACAAGGTTCCACATGGAAGGTTGATTAAGAAGGTTAAATCGTTGGGTATTAATAGTGAGGTTGCAAGATGGATTCAACAATGGCTGAATGGGAGATACCAGAGGGTAACGGTTGACAATTGTATGTCAGGTTGGAGGCCAGTGTCTAGTGGAGTGCCCCAAGGATCTGTGTTGGGTCCACTGTTGTTTGTCATTTACATTAATGATCTGGATGATGGTGTGGCAAATTGGATTAGTAAATATGCAGATGATACTAAGATAGGTGGAGTAGTTGATAGTGAGGTAGATTTTCAAAGTCTACAGAGAGACTTGGGCCTTTTGGAAGGGTGGGCTGAAAGATGGCAGATGGAGTTTAATGCTGATAAGTGTGAGGTGCTGCATTTTGGTAGGACAAATCAAAATAGGACGTACAGGGTAAATGGTAGGGAATTGAGGAATGCAGTGGAACAGAGGGATCTGGGAATAACTGTGCATTGTTCCCTGAAGGTGGAATCTCATGTGGATAGGGTGGTGAAGAAGGCGTTTGGTATGCTTGCCTTTATAAATCAGAGCATCGAGTATAGAAGTTGGGATGTAATGTTGAAATTGTACAGGGCTTTGGTGAGGCCGAATCTGGAGTATGGTGTGCAGTTCTGGTCGCCAAATTATAGGAAGGATGTCGACAAAATGGAGAGGGTACAGAGGAGATTTACTAGAATGTTGCCTGGGTTTCAGCACTTAGGCTACAGAGAGAGGTTGAACAGGTTGGGTCTTTATTCTTTGGAGCGTAGAAGGTTGAGGGGGGACTTGATAGAGGTTTTTAAAATTTTGAGAGGGACGGACAGAGTTGACGTGGGTAGGCTTTTCCCTTTGAGAGTGGGGAAGATTCCAACAAGGGGACATAGCTTCATAATTGAGGGACAAAGGTTTAGGGGTAACATGAGGGGGAACTTCTTTACTCAGAGGGTTGTGGCTGTATGGAATGGGCTTCCGGTGGAAGTGGTGGAGGCTGGCTCGATTTTATTATTTAAGAGTAAATTGGATAGGTATATGGATAGGAGGGGATTGGAGGGTTATGGTCTGAGTGCAGGTAGATGAGACTAGGTCAGGGAGAATGGTCGGCGTGGACTGGTAGGGCCGGACAGGCCTGTTTCCATGCTGTAGTTGTTATATGTTATATGTTAATGACCACGACAATGACCACGACAGTGACCACGACAATGACCACGACAATGAACACGACAATGACCACGACAATGACCACGACAATGACCACGACAGTGACCACGACTGTGACCACGACAATGACCACGACAGTGACCACGACAATGACCACGACAATGACCACGACAATGACCACGACAGTGACCACGACAGTGACCACGACAATGACCACGATAATGACCACGACAATGACCACGACAATGACCACGACAATGACCACGACAATGACCACGACAATGACCACGACAGTGACCATGACAGTGACCACGACAATGACCACGACAATGACCACGACATGACCACGACAATGACCACGACAGTGACCACGACAATGACCACGACAATGACCACGACAGTGACCACGACAATGCCGAGTCAGGTGAAGATTACACCATCTTCGGAAACATCGCTAAATTCCCACGCTGTCAATGCTTCTCCGGCGTCCTAATTTTCGCTGAAATCACTGACATGTCGGTAAGTACTTGAGAGTTTTGAAATATAACATCTTGCTCGGGTTACTTGAAAACCAAGCTTCACGGTAACAAGGCATAAACTGGATTGACTTCCAGTTTACTAATAGCAGCGTTAAGAAATTTAATTTAAAAAGTGGTTAAATGGATTTTTGTGAAAAGTGCGTGGGCATTCTTTGAAAATGTACGGGAGATGCATATCTGATTTCTGGGTTGCATATCTGGGTTGGGAGCCTACTTTAAATATGATCGCTGATGGCCATAAACATCGCAAAAATTCCCACGGTTACCTGACCGTCAAACTCGCCTCCAATCTACCTGCCAAATGTCCTGACGGTAAATGAATTGGTTAAACACAAGTATTTTATGGTATCTTGAAATAACTTTAATTATTTTAATATTATGTGCTTCTAAATGCATCTAAGAGAACCAAGCAAACCTGGGGACAGCATGCGACGGCGCCCGCAATAAGCAACGATACCTGGCGACAAGCCAGCTGTCGCTGAGAAATTTCACTCCGGTTGATTTCTCAGTGACGCGCTGAGATCCACTACGATTCTTAGAAGACTCCTCATGATCATGCCCACCCACGACACCCCAGCGAACTGTCGGCGACAGCCTAGTCACCGGCAGTCACCTTAAAATCGCCTAAGTGGGACAGGCCCTTTATTCATTGCTGGAATGAATTCTCTTCAATGTATATTCCAGACCACTGGATGACAATCCAATCAGTGTTTGATTATGTGCTTTATTCTCAGCAATAGACAATAGGTGCAGGAGGAGGCCATTCGGCCCTTCAAGCCAACACCGCCATTCAATGTGTGAAAGATGGGTAAAAAGGGATAATTGATTTAGACTAAGGATCCTGAGAAATAGCTGACTCGACAATACGACCCTGAGAAATAACTGACCAGACAGTGCTCGGCTAGAAAAAAACCCATAAGAACAAATAGTGACAGACCAAGGACAAGTGTTAGAAGATAATCAGAGAACTGGGAGGAAGGCCAAAATAATCAGAGAGCTAGGAGAAGGGGAGGGCATGAACTACTCTGTACTGCGCTTGCCTAATGAAATAAATGAATATTACTGTATGATGTGGAAGGCAACAGGGGCGGTGACTGTAGATTGTGCACCTCAGGCCTCCGATTGGAAGGAGCCCGAAGGGGAGGAATTAAAGGTGTAACAATTGTAAAATGAAGTGAATAAAAAGAAGGGATTTTTCCGACCTTGGTGTGTCTCGACAGGGGAGACACCCAACTCTGCAGACTTGCAAATAAAATACTTGTTTCTCTAGATTGTCTCGAGTATCGTGATTGTGAGCACTCACATTTGCATCTCACAAGCTTGGGGGCTCGTCCGGGATCGCCACTCCGGCCGCTTGGCGGAGGCACGAAAGGAAGGGAAGGTGCACCCTGCTGATTTCAGCAGTCCCTGATCTCCTTGCTTGCCATCAGCGGTTTGAGCGAGTGATACCCGGACCAGAGACTCGAGAAACAAGTGGGAGGACCAGGATCTCGCGAGGAGCTAAATCGAGCAATTCTTGTGCACAGGACCCGGGTAAGAAAACTGACTATTAAGTACTACTCGGACGATTACAGCTAAGATCGGAGGGAATAAAAAATAAAAAAATAAAAATATATATAAGGAATTCCGATCGGGATAAGATCGGAGGGGAATTTCCGATCGGGAGGATGGGCAGTGAAAACGGAAAGCCCAAAGGGGAGGGGACGGACGGTAAGCCCGACCCCCACATTCCGCCTGATAGTCCGTTGGGGCGAATGCTGAGCCACTGGGGGCAGGGAAAAACCCAGGGATTGGAGAAAACAAAAATTATGATATTTGGGAACAGTAAAATAAACATTCAAGCACAGGTACAGATAGAGGGTGTTAACATAGAAAGAGTAAATGAAACTAAATTCCTTGGGGTGATAATAGATGAAAAAGATTTGCTGGAAATCTCACATTAAACATATCAACAGTAACGTATCTAGAAGCATTTCAGTTCTGGCCAAAGCAAAACATTTCCTAGATAACAAATCACTTCGCATTCTGTTCTGTTCACTAGTTTCACCTTATTTAAGTTACTGTGTAGAGGTGTTGGAAAGTACATATATAAGTTCACTACAACCACTCATTATTTATAAAGTCTAAAATAATCAAATTGTATGACATTGTGGAATATCAAACAGCTCAATTCATGTACAAAGTGAGAAACAATTTGCTACCAAGTAACTTACAGGAAATGTTTTATGAAAGAGAGGGGGGGTATAATTTAAGGGGAACATTAAATTTCAAGATTCGCAATACTCGAACAACAATGAAAAGATTTTCTATATCAATCAGTGGAGTAAAGCTATGGAACAGAATGAATGCGGAATTAAAACAATGTTCAAACATCATCCAGTTTAAAGACAAATATAAACACATGATTTTTTCTAGGTACAGTGAGGAGGGGGATTAACAGTCACCAGGGGTCTACATATAATAACACATCATTATTTAAATAAGTATATCTATATGAACATATAAGGGTGTATGAGTATTTTTGTATTAATATCTGATACTTGATAAATATTGATTAGGGAATGGGGGTAGGATTAAATAAGTTCACACTTCTTCCTACTCCTTTTCGCACATGTTAAGTAATGGATGAAATTCCTTGTATTTCTTTGTTTATTTTGTTTTTTAATTGATGTCTTTTAACATGTTCGAAATAAAATAAAATAACTGCAGTTGAACTACTAAGTAGGAAGTTCCCCGTATCCAAAGAGGATATTAAAAAAAAACACTCTGAGAAATGGGAAAAAAATTTAAAAAATTTAAAAAATTGGTTACGAAATGGCCCACGGAATGATATAAATTTTGATATAAATTTTGATATAAATTTTGATATAAATTTTGATATAAATTTTGATATATTTATATTTTGATATAAACATGTGTGATGAAATGGGAGTGTTAATTAAGAACTATAAACCTAAGGATAAATCAGAAACCCGAGTAATGAAATGAAATGAAAAAGAACTAGACGTACTTAAATTGTTTAGAATAGAAGGAGAAAGGCTGAGGAAAGCATAGCAGGAAAAGAATACCACCCCGAACAAGGGTGAAAACCCCCCAAAACAGCATGAAAGTCAGGAGCTTCAGGAGAAAAAAAATCAACTCTGTACCCCAGCCTATGGGACCCTGGGTATCCCCCTCCCTATTCCGGCCAGGACGGAACAATGCAGTGCCCTTTGGTAAAAGGGAATAGTGGAGATAGAGGGAGAAGTCACAACTTGGAACGATGAGCAAGACATAAAGGAATATAGACAGAGAAGGGGGCAGCGAGAAAAGGAAAGGATGAAGCAAGAAGCACGGGAACTAGAAGCAGACATCAAAAGGCTGCAGGACCTCAGGGACAGAAAGATTTATGGGACCCGTCAGGCAGCAAATGAGGAGTATGAGGGAGACAGCAACACAGAAACACAGGCAAGTAATCAGCAGGCATCAGAGAGAAGGCAAAACTGTGAGAATGAAGCAGAATTAGAAAGTGATGGGGAAAGAACAAGGGAGTGTAGAAGGGAAATAGAGGCATCCATAAAGCGCTTAGAGATAGAGATAAGGGAGATGGAAAAAGATATGGAAAGAAAAGAAAGGAAAGCCAGGGGTACGCCCAGAGAAGAATGAGGTGGGAAAGTATACAGATGGAACCGCAACAGGAGATGGTGAACGAGAGACAGGAGCTGAGGGGGAGAATGATGCCATTAATAGCCTTCGGGGTAGTGACTCAAAGGAGAGGGGGGGGAAACCGGCAGCCCGTGGCAGTTTTATCAAAAATTCAAACCCATCTCAGTTTCTGTACCCGCCCGAAGAAAGAGAAAACGAGACAGGGAGGCCAGAACACTGCTGTAGTGATATAATAGATTTACAGACAAAAAGTAGAGAAGATTTGGAAGAACAACCTCTGGCTGAGGGTAGCCGGTGGTTTATAGACGGGTCCTCCAGATGTATAGATGAAAAAAGGTGAGGTAACGGTCAGTGATTGAAGGCAGTGCTGAACAGATGAGACTTCAGTGATGTTTTGAATGTGGTGAGTGAGGAGGAGTCTCTGACGGTTTGAGGTAGTGAGTTCCAGAGGGTGGGAGCAGCGATGGAGAAAGCCCTGTCCCCCCAGGATCTGAGTTTGGTCCGGATGTGGGGGGGATAGGAGATTGGCAGCAGCAAAGCGGAGGGTGCAGGTGGGAGTGTGCCTGTGGCGGAGGTCAGTCAGGTAGGATGGGGCCAGGTTATGGAGGGCTTTGTAGGTCATGAGGAGGATTTTGTACTGGATTCTCTGGGGGATGGGGAGCCAGTGGAGATTGTAAATGACGGGGGTGATATGGTCACGGATCGGGGTGTGGGTGAGTAGACGGGCAGCGGAGTTCTGGATGTGTTGGAGTTTATTGATGATTTTTGAGGGTGAACCATAGAGGAGGCTGTTGCAGTAGTCCAGACGGGAGGTGATGAAGGCGTGGATGAGGGTTTCAGCAGCTGTGGAGGAGAGGGATGGACGGAGACGGGCGATGTTTTTTTTTTAGGTGGAAGAAGGCTGTCTTGGTGATGTGTTTGATGTGTTTGTCGAAGGAGAGGGTTTGATCAAGGATGATTCCAAGATTCCGGATGTGAGGGGAAGTGGATACTGGGAAACCATCAATATTGAGGGTGAAGTTGTGGGTGGATTTGGTGAAGGTTTTTGGTCCAATGATGATGATTTCAGATTGGTCGCAATTGAGTTTGAGAAAATTGAATTGAAGCCAAGATTTTATTTCAGTGATGCAGTTTGTCAGGGTCGAGTGCGTAGCGGTGGAGATAGACTTGGTGGAGATGAGGAGCTGGATATCATCGGCATAGCAGTAGAACTTGAGACCATGACGGCGGATTAATTGACCAAGGGGGAACAGGTACAGGATGAAGAGGAGGGGGCCAAGAACTGAACCTTGGGGGACACCTTGGGGGAGGGGAGCATGGCCAAACAAGTCATA
This sequence comes from Rhinoraja longicauda, assembly GCF_053455715.1. NCBI lineage: Eukaryota > Metazoa > Chordata > Chondrichthyes > Rajiformes > Arhynchobatidae > Rhinoraja > Rhinoraja longicauda. The sequence continues at coordinate 627,764 of NC_135953.1, read as the reverse complement.
GGGGGTTGTGTAATATGTCAGCGAATCAACAAGAAAATCATGAGAGCAGTCCCAGGAGGAGGACAACCATTGGCAATAAGGCCCTTCCAAAGAATACAGATAGACTTCACTGAGTTGCCCCGACTACAAAGATGGAAATACCTGTTAGTGGTAGTGGACCATTTCACTAGATGGGTAGAGGCACTCCCTACAGCAACTGCCACCTCAGTCGGTAGCCAAGGTATTATTAGAGCAAATTATACCCAGATATGGGATTGTGGAAACAATAGACTCGGATAGAGGGACCCATTTTGCCTCCAAAACACATAAAATGGTATGTGAAGCATTAGGAATTGAATGGAAATTGCATACACCATGGCATCCCCAGAGTTCCGGAAAGGTGGAAAGAATGAATGGCACCTTTAAGACCCAAATCACCAAGTTAATAGAGCAAACGAGTGCCTTCCGATAGCCTTGTTAAGAATCTGAACGGCACCTCGGAAAGACATAGGGGTATCACCATATAAATGTTATTCGGGCTCCCGTACTTAGGAAAGATAGAAGGGATCCCAACAATACCAGGGAACGGCGTGTTCCTAAGGAACTATTTACTGGCAGTATCCCAATCTCTTGCAGAACTAAAAAACTAAAGGATTACTGGCCCAGAACCCGCCACTGGATTTTCCGATTCACTCAGTCAAGGCTGGAGACTGGGTACTAATAAAAACGTGGAAGGAAGAAAAGTTGCAACCTAGATGGACTGGATCCTACCTTGTGTTATTAACCACCGAGACAGCAGTACGAACAAAAGAAAAAGGGTGGACACACGCAAGTCGATTTAAGGGTCCCGTGGAGGCCCCACCAGACAATATCAGCCCGTGGACGGTACGTGGAGGAAAGGAACCATTGACTTTGGTATTCACCAAGACCCCGCACGGAAAATGAAGACTTTGTGCTGGTGGATCGGGTGCTGGGTGGTTACCCAGCTTGTGAGTAATGTAGCATGTATAAAAATCACTATACCACAGAATAGAAGGGCCACCGCCATCCCATTTGATGTATGTAAAGGAAAACCATGGTGTGGTTATAGAATGTATGTATGCACCCATCCCTGTAAAAATTGGCGCGAGGTATTCACTTCATCCAGAGAAGGGTGGCAAAAGTCCACCTATCAAACTGATAGGTGGAGAGTATATCAAAACCCAAACGAGGGATTGCCAGGACGTGTATATGTAAGCATACAGAGGGTTCAAATAAAGGAAAGTGGTAGGTATTGGATATGTGCAGACAGAACAGGGAAGGACGCATGCCTGAGGTTTGAAATAGAGGTAGAACGGGACGGATATATAGTAAAATATGAGGATAAGGGGGAAATGTTCCAGAAAGATGACAGTCAGAGTAGGGATACCTGGGCAACCCCAGCACCACCGGTAGTCAGCAATGTCACCACGGTATATGAGCCTAAGGATTTGAAGATAATGATAGTAACAGGAGAGATAGAATTAAGGCAATTATATGAGGAAGGAATACCAACAGGGGAAAAGGGAACCAACACCTGGCTTACCTGGATGATGTACACGGCCAGAAGTATGTAACAAACCAATTGCTACGCCTGCGCCGGAGCTAAGCCTCAGCTGGTCCCGGTACCATTTCCCCTGAATTGGAGTAGGACACCTGGGGCTATGTCATGTATGCTACAACAATTCACGAATCCCATACTACCAAAGAATGAGACCTGCCAGAGCTACCATTACCTATTCCCGGCTAGCAACAACAACACGAAGGGCCAAAGGAAAGACCCTCGACCTCCCCCATTCACCATTCCCCTCGGGGAGGAGGGATTTGAGTGCTATACAAGATATAACCCAGATGGACAGGATATGGGGGAGGTGCTAAACTGCAATCAGACATATAACATAACAGCTGAGGAACAGGGGTCACTGTTCAGTAGCTCCTGGCTGATAAAGCAGATAGTCAGTAGAGCCGATGTCTGGTGGTGGTGCGGAGAGGATACCCTGTGGCCCCGGCTACTAGGGTCATGGACGGGAACCTGTACCCTTACACAACTAATGATGCCCTTCACCATAGCAGTAGAGCATGCAGTCAAACTCAATGAAGGAGGCCGACGACAAAGGAGAGAGGTGAGAGCATCATTTGACACACACATCTATATCGATGCAATAGGGGTGCCAAGAGGGGTACCCGATGAATTCAAAGCCAGAAACCAGATAGCTGCTGGCTTTGAGTCCATACTCTTCTGGTGGTCCACAATTAATAAAAATGTGGACTGGATCAACTACCTATACTACAATCAACAACGCTTTATAACTTACACTTGAGATGCGGTTGAAGGATTAGCGGAACAACTGACAGCTACCAGCCTAATGGCCTGGCAAAATCGCATGGCCTTGGACATGCTCCTGGCTGAGAAAGGGGGGGTGTGCATAATGTTTGGGGAACAATGTTGCACCTACATCCCCAACAACACTGCTCCTGATGGGTCCGTGTCAAGGGCCCTAGCGAGTCTCACCTCCCTGTCTATCGAATTGGCCGAGAACTCAGGAGTAGACACCTCCTGGCCCAAGTTTCTAGACTCCTGGTTTGGGAAATGGAAGCACATCTGTACATCAGCCCTAACATCAGTGATAGTTATGATGGGGTTGCTGTGTCTATTCGGATGTTGCATCATTCCCTGCATACGGGGGTTGTCTCAGCGATTGATAGAAGCAGCTCTGACAAAGAACGACATCGCCATGATGGCCTTTAGAGCAGAGCATGACCAGCAGGAGGAATATAGAGAGGCAAAGGCTCTGCTGCTAGCACTAGAAAAGGAGGAAATAGTATAAATCAAAGTAGCGTGGCATAAGAAAAAGGGTGGATTGTGAAAGATGGGTAAAAAGGGATAATTGATTTAGACTAAGGACCCTGAGAAATAGCTGACTCGACAATACGACCCTGAGAAATAACTGACCAGACAGTGCTCGGCTAGAAAAAAACCCATAAGAACAAATAGTGACAGACCAAGGACAAGTGTTAGAAGATAATCAGAGAACTGGGAGGAAGGCCAAAATAATCAGAGAGCTAGGAGAAGGGGAGGGCATGAACTACTCTGTACTGCGCTAGCCTAATGAAATAAATGAATATTACTGTATGATGTGGAAGGCAACAGGGGCGGTGACTGTAGATTGTGCACCTCAGTGCTCCAATTGGAAGGAGCCCGAAGGGGAGGAATTAAAGGTGTAACAATTGTAAAATGAAGTGAATAAAAAGAAGGGATTTTTCCGACCTTGGTGTGTCTCGACAGGGGAGACACCCAACTCTGCAGACTTGCAAATAAAATACTTGTTTCTCTAGATTGTCTCGAGTATCGTGATTGTGAGCACTCACATTTGCATCTCACAAATGTGATCATGGCTGATCATTCACAATCAGTACCCCCTTCCTGCCCTCTCCCCATGCCCTCTGACTCCACTATCATTAAGAGCTCTATCTAACTCTCTCTTGAAAGCATCCAGAGAATTGGCCTCCACTGCCTTCTGAGGCAGAGAATTCCACAGATTCACAACTCTCTGAGTGAAAAAGTTTTTCCTTATCTCCGTTGTAACAGCTACACTAACAATGCTGACTAGCCACCAATTATGTTAATCGGCAGTCCAAAGGAGTCAATTGCTTGATCAGTTTGCACCTATAGTGTCGAGCTGATCCATGCAAAATGTATTTTGTTCAGTGGTCACTGTTGCTTAAGCAAGCTATCACTTCTCCAGAATTACAGATCATTGGTCCCAAGCCAGTGATGTTAAAGGGCCTTAGAGGGAGTACAGAGAAGGTTCACCAGATTGATCCCTGGGATGGCGGGACTTTCATATGAGGAAAGACTGGATAGACTGGGCTTGTACTCGCTGGAATTTAGAAGACTGAGGGGGGATCTTATAGAAACATATAAAATTCTTAAGGGGTTGGAGAGGCTAGATGCGGGAAGATTGTTCCCGATGTTGGGGGAGTCCAGAACCAGGGGTCACAGCTTAAGGATAAGGGGGAAGTCTTTTAGGACCGAGATGAGAAAACATTTCTTCACACAGAGAGTGGTGAGTCTGTGGAATTCTCTGCCACAGAAGGTAGTTGAGGCTATATTTAAGAGGGAGTTAGATGTGGCCCTTTTTGCTAAAGGGATCAGGGGGTATGGAGAGAAGGCAGGTACAGGCTACTGAGCTGGATGATCAGCCATGATCATATTGAATGGCGGTGCGTACAGGCTGGAAGGGCCGAATGGCCTTACTCCTGCACCTATTTTCTATGTTTCTATGTTTCTATGAATCATTAATCGGAGTGGCAGGATGTGAGGAATTATTTTGTTCTATTTGAGCGCTCACAACTGATGACCAGTGAAATATATTAGCACTGCAAATTAGAAAATATATTAGCACTGCAAATGAAGAAAGTAACATGGTCTGGATTGAGGTCTGTAATTTTGAAGCTGTTATGTCTACCAGGGACTCTCATATTGCCTCTGCAATTGATGCCTTTAGATGGTGTGACGAAATATATGCAGGATTCAAGGATTCGGATCAATGAATGGAGAAATCACACGCTGAAGAGCACAAATAACTATTTATTAAATCAAACTACCAGTAAAATACAAAAAACTATCAATAAAGTAACATTACAAAAGACTTTAACAGGTCTCACTGCTCTCTGCGTATTTGAGTCTCCAATCTGCACTGGCTGGAACCGGCACACATCAAGGACTAAGCTCTTCCTCCCTCTTTCTCTCCCCCCCCCCTCTGGTGAAGATCCTTCTCAATCTCTCTCCCTCTCCCTCCCGCTATCCTCCTTGGTCCCATAATGACGAGTTGTGTGTCCTATCAAACGCCAAGGTAGTCTCAGATGTCTCTCGGAAGGCAAAGCTTACCTTAATGACCTGGCATGTGGCCTCATAATTTACTGGTCCCTTTGAGTTAGCCAAAGCATTCTTCCAAAACATCCACTTGTTTTCATAAGCAGGGTTTGAAACGTGGTGCTGCTAATTTAGTTGACAACTCCATTTTAGCTGACATAGGCCTGTTTATCCCTTGCATTACAGATGCTCAATGGTCAATGATGTTTTTATTGTCACACTTCCCTTGGAAGTGCAGGCCGACCTGTGAACCAACGTCCCTCTCCTCTCCCATCCTCCTTTGTGCCCCGGGGACACCTCCCACAGCTGCTTAAAGACCCGGTAAACCAGACCCTGGTTCCTTCTAAAATCAGCCTCGCTTCTCACTGGTCATGTCGATCACCATCGCTGCCTCCATCCTCCCGGTCTCTGGTCTTTAAGATACGAGCCGGGGACGAGCTGCCTTCTCTGATCTGCCGGAAGGCGAGGCTGATTGCCAACTTATCTCTTTAAACGTACACATATGCAACAAAATTATGCATGTGTTCCTTATGGTACAAAGAGCAAATAATTGAGATTTCGGGTTTTGCATAAAAGTTCCAATTTATGCTGGGGAGGGTATAAATGTGAGAATTGGGATGTCATGGACGCAGATACACCCAATATTTAAGAAGTATCTAGACAAGCACAAATTGCCAAAGTGTAGTAAGCTATGGATCAAATATTGGTATATAGGATAGATGGGTATCTGCTGTCAGCATGGCCATGGCATGTTTTATGACTCCATGTCTCTGATTCCATTATTCTGGTGCTTGCGTGGTTCTTATTGTAATGACACACAGTGGCTGTTGTAGGACTAAGGTGGAGGTTTAAGGTGACGGGAATGATTTAATAGCAACCTGAGGGGCAACTTTTTCATACATAGGGTGGTGGGGATATGGAACGAGCTGCTGGAAGAGGAAGTTGAGACAAGTACGAGACCAACATTTAAAAGACATTTGGACAGGTACCTGGATAGGAAAGGTTTAGATATGGGCCAAACACAGGCAGGTGGGACTAGTGTAGATGGGGATCTTAGTCAGCATGGGCAACTTGGGCCGATGGGGCTGTGTCCGTGCTGTATGACTTTATGACTGCAAGCAGGTTTGATGAGACAATAAAATGCAGGATAGACCTTTTTGCTCGGGAAACATCTATCCAGGAAGTGCTTGCCACAGAAAATGTCCGTTGGATCAACAAGAGTACAAATGTATCATGAATGCTTCCTGGAGGTAATTAAACTGCCTTCATTAGGTTCTGGACCTGAACCTGCCCAGCGGAAGTGGCGGCACCTAACGGCAGCGGCTCGCTAGCAGTCTGTTCGTCTTTTTTCCTTTTTTCCTTTTTTTGTTGTGTGTCGGTGTTGGGATGGTTTTTGTATTTTTTTTTGGTTGTGTATGTGTGGGAGGGGGTGGTGGTGTGGGTGGGTGGGTGGGTGTGTGGGGGGGGGGGAAACTTTTCTCTTCCTCACGGCGTGGGGTGCGGCTCGGCTGCGGGGCCTAACATCGCCCGGTGCGGCTTGGCCGCTGGACTTTACATCGCCCGGTGCGGCTTGGCCGCTGAACTTAACAGTGCCCGGTGCGGCTTGGCCGCTGGACTTTACATCGCCCAGTGCGGCTTGGCCGCTGGACTTAACAGTGCCCGGTGCAGCTCGGCCGCGGGACTTAACATCGCCCGGTGCGGCTCGGCCGCGGGACTTTACATCGCTGGTGCAGCTCGGCCGCGGGACTTTTCATCGCTGGTGCGGCTCGGCCGCGGGACTTAACATCGCCCGGTGCGGCTCGGCCACGGGACATAGCTGCGCAAGGCTTGGTCGCGTGCCTTTCATCGCCTGGTTCGGCCGCGAGACGTTTCAGCGCCCGGTGCGATTCAGCCGCGGGGACTTCCATCCCCTTGCGGGGACTGTGCGGGTCGGTCGGGGACGAGCTGTCTGTCCGTGGGCGTGTGGAAGAGAGTGGAAGTTTTGTTGCCTCCATCACAGTGAGGGGGTGTTTGGAGTCACTGTGATGGACGTTTGTGTTGGGGTCATGTGTCTTGTGTTCTTTTTTTCTATGACTGCTATGTAGTTTCGTTCGGTACTTCGGTACCGAATGACAAATAAAGCTCTGTTATAATATCTCCTGATATCATCAGCTTATCTCTAATATATAACATATGCAACAAAATTTTGCAATATGTTCCTTATGGTATTAAGAGCAAATAATTGAGATTGCTAGTTTCACATCAAAGTCCCAATTTATGTTGAGGAGGGTGTAAATGAGAGACTTGGGATGTCATGAGGCGAACTTCTGATTCTCACAATAGTCACAAAATAAGGTGAATAGTGCCCCGATTTAAAGGGTACTATTTAACTTGGAAATCCACTTCTGTGCAACCTGATCCAGGGAAAATCTCCAGGCAAAGTTTAGAAGGATGAGGGGGAACCTCATTGAAACTTACCAAATATTGAAAGGCCTGGACAGAGTGGATGTGGAAAAGATGTTTCCATGAGTGGGAGATTCTAGTACCAGAGGCCATAGCTCAGAATAAAAAGACAGATCTTTCGAAAGGAGATGGGGACAAATGTCTTTAGTCAGAGGGTGGTGAATCTAGGGAATTCATTGCCACAGAAGGCTGTGGAGGCCAAGTCAATGGATATTTCTAAGGTGGAGATCGCATACCTCCAGATTCAGGGACAGTTTCTTCCCAGCTATTATCAGGCAACTGGATTATCCTACCACAGAGAGTTGTGCTGAACTACTAGCTACCTCTTTAATGACCCTCAACGAACTTTGATCGGCCTTATGCTGGTTTACCTTGCACTATCGGTGGCGCAGCCGTAGAGTTGCTGCCTTACAGCGAATGCAGCGCCGGAGACTCAGGTTCGATCCTGACTACGGGCGCCGTCTTTACGGAGTTTGTACGTTCTCCCCGTGACCTGCGTGGGTTTTCTCCGAGATCTTCGGTTTCCTCCCACACTCCAAAGACGTACAGGTATGTAGGTTAATTGGCTGGGCAAATGTAAAAATTGTCTCTAGTGTGTGTAGGATAATGTTAATGTGCGGGGATCGCTGGGCGGCGCAGACACGGTGGGCCGAAGGGCCTGTTTCCACGCTGTATCTCTAAATCTAAATATTATTCCCTTATCATGTTTCTATACACTGTGAATGGATCAATTGTAATCATGTATTGTCTTTCTGCTGACTGTTTAGCACGCAACAAAAGCTTTTCACTGTACCTCGGTACACGTGACAATAAACTAAACTAAACTAAGTTGAATTAAGTGAGAAAGAAGAACAAAGTTTTCATTTAAAATTTGTTGATATTAAAATCTTCAATAACTTCAAACAAATGGAAGAAGTGAGACTTCATACTTGTAATACAAATTTTGTTTTCAGAGTGTCTAACTGACAGTAATTAATAATTATCACGAACCAGCTATCATTAAAGGGTGCTTGTGCTGCTAATTACGTGACATAAATATGTGCATCGGACTTGGTTTGTCTCTGACGTACAAATACAGAGCTTCAAGATATTCAATGCATGTCAACTGTACTGCAGGCAGCAACATTATAATTTTCTAATCTGAGAGCAGAGTGATAGAATAGTAAGATTAAACGAGAACTTACCAGTTTGAAGTTTGATCTGTATTTTATGAGGAGTTACGATGAGGGATTACGTGAAGACCCCGTCCAGCACGCATGCACGACATTCTTCAAAGCAGCGGTGTGGATTCACAGAAAAAACACAACGATTGAAATAAATATAGTAAAGAAAAAATAAGAACTTAATTACCAGTTGATCTGTATAATAGAGGGTGGGAGCGGAGGGCACGTAATCCCTCATCGTAACTCCTCATAAAATACAGATCAAACTTCAAACTGGTAAGTTCTCGTTTAATCTTACTATTTTATTTCGGAGTCACGTGAGTGACTACGTGAAGACTTCAAAGCTCTGTGATTCCGAACCGTGTACCAGCTCATGCTTCACTCACTGTCTGAAGACCTTAGAGGGAGGAAGTATGTTATCGCGATCAAGAACCTGTTTGTGAACAAAAAAGGTTTATTAATGACAACAAAAAACAGAGAGCTCCCCAGGGCTTAAATTAAATATTATCTGCAGACTCTAAAATTCTGTCTGCAAATGTAGCAGGTTGCGCCAGCGGTTTATTATAAAACCTTTGGAAAGTTCTTTCCGGGGACCATCCTGGTCTGGCCAGAATATGGTCCATAGGCACGTCCATTCGACTAGCCGCCGACGTAGATGCAGCCCTGGTGGAGTGAGATTTGTAAACATTGGTATTGACTCCCGCGGACTTAAGCACCTGCTTGAGCCACCTTGAAATGGTTTGGCTCGTCACCTGACCATGAGGCTTCTTGTGGCTTATCCATAAGGCTTTTTCTCTCCCTCTTAAGTTGTGTGTTGTGTCTATGTAATTGGCGAGATTGGTCTTGGCACACAGCCGTGGGTCAGATGAATATGCCCAGAACTCCATGACTGGAGGCGTGGTACCTGGTCTAGTTTGTTTGACCAGTCCCTGAATATGGAATGTGAAGCAGTCCAATGACTCTGTCATGCTGTCCAGCCTCAGAAGGTGGAGGGAATGTACCCCTTGAGCTGACACTAGTGCCATGAGCATGACTGATTTCAGTGTAAGTTGTTCCAGCGTGAGTGCCCTGGGCGGTGGCCATCCCCTAAGGTACGTCAGCACAATGCTGACATCCCAGATCTGAGTGTACCTTGGTCTGGGGGGGTTAGTGTTAAAAATGCCCCTCATGATTTTGATTACTAGTGGATGGGACCCCAAAGCCAGTTGTCCTGCTGCTGGAACCAAATAAGCTGACAACGCACTCCTGGCTGTATTTATGGCGCTGTAGCTGAGTCCTTCCCGATGTAATCCAACCAGGAATTCCACAACACTGGTGGGTGTCGCTGTAGTGTAGGTAGTTCCTGTTTTGGAGCAATACCGTTCCCATTTCCTTATGTTGGTCAGGTATTGTCTCCTGGTGGACTCCCGGAGGGATGCGGTCATCATGTTGATGGCGTCCTCAGACAGTCCCAGGCCCAGTAGAGGTCTTTTTAGAATCTGCAAGCCAGGAGATTGACTCTGTTATGGCACGGGTGACTAATGCCTGACACTGGGTGGATTAATAATTCCGGACTGCTGGGGAATTCCAACGGTGTTTCGACAGCCATGTCGAGGGCCACTGGGAACCATGGCTGAGTAGGCCACGGAATCCAATTGAATCTTGCGTAATACCCGACTGATGAGGCAGAAGGGAGGAAAAGCATAAAAGAACATTTTCCCCCAATACAGCGTGAATGCATCAACTGCTGCTGCCTCAGGGTCTGGTTCCCAAGCGACATACGTTGGTACCTGGTGATTCAGCCTGGATGCAAATAGATCGATATCTGGTGTGCCATATTGCTTTGTAATTTCGGCAAATACTTTGGGATTTAACATCCATTCGATGTTATCGTTAAATTTGCGTGACCTGGTGTCTGCCACTTTATTTTGCTTACCTGGTAGGTAAGTTGCTGATAACCAAGTATGTCTTTCGACACACCATTGCCAGATTAGGTTGACCAATTTGTCACACGATATCGACTTTATACCACCCATGTGGTTGATATAAGCCACCACCGTGGTATTATCTAATTGCAACCGGACATGTGCATGATGCGTATTAGATGAATATGCTTTTAAACCATAAAACGCACCCAACATTTCTAAATAGTTGATACCCCGTGTCTGTAGGCAAGATGATTCAGAATTAGTCCATCTGCCCCCTGTGCTGGATTGCATGTTAGTTGCTCCCCAGCCCAAAGCACTGGCATCCGTTTGAATGGTTAATACTGGGTTGGTGATTATTATGGGACTGGAACTGAGCCTAATGTTCCTTGTCCACCATTGTAACTCTGGAATGGATTCAGCAGTTAAATACATAGCTCGGTCAAAGTGACCTGAGTTTTGCTTTAGTGCGTGCACTTTTGCTCTTTGTAAATTTTGGTAGTGCAAAGGCCCAAATTGTACAGCTGGAAAAGCTGCTACCATTTTACCAATAACTCTAGCTACCTGCCGTATGGTTGGCTGACGTTTATGCATTAGTTCGTGGCATGATAGTGCCAATTGTGATGCTTTCCCCTTTGGCAGAGTTACAACCATGCGAACAGTATCAATCGTAAATCCAAGATAGTCCATGGTAGTGGACGGTGTAAAATTGGATTTATCTGGATGTATGACAAACCCCAAAGTTTCAAACAAACGTTTGGTGGCTGCTACTGCCAAAATAGCTGTCTCCAAGGTTTTCCCTACTATTAAAATGTCGTCTAAGTACGCCATGACTATATGCTTTTGTTTTCTCAATAATGCCAAGGCGGGTTTTAAGATTTTAGTGAACAACCTTGGAGCGGAGGTTAGTCCATTTGGTAAGGCTTTAAATTGCCATAGCTGTTTCATCCAGATAAATTTTAAGTATTTACGGTGCTCCTTGTGTATGGGTACTGAGTAGTAGGCATCTTTTAAATCAATGCCTGCTAGAAAGTACCCTGTAGAAATCAAAAGTCTGGCGGTTTCAAAAGTTTCCATCTTAAAATGTGTATACTTAACTGACTCGTTTAACGTAGTTAAGTCAATGATGATGCGACATCCACCATCTTTTTTAGTTTTAATGAAAATATTAGACACAAATTCCAAAGGTTGATGTTTTGTTCTTTCAATGACACCTTTTGCTAGTAGCCTCACAAGTTCAGCTTGACCCTCTTGTGTCTCTTTGACTGAGAGGGTGAATACCCTTTGGGGTATGTGCTGAACTGGCGGAATGTTTTCATGAACAAAGTCAATTTTATAGCCATGAATGCAGCTTAGTATGTACTTGTCATTAGTGATGGTTTCCCATGCATCCAAAAACAAGTGCAATCTCCCCCCTGATAGTATAGAGTCCCTACTGCTCATATGCCGAGAGGTACCAGACCCACCTACCTCCATGGTTACTGGTGTTAATTTTTCTTCTGCCTCTTCGCTGGACGATGAGGTGTCTGCTGGGCTGTAGAGGGCTGCTGTTGACATTGATGTTGTTGGGGGTGGCGCATTTTCCATGGGGTCCGCTCTGGGCCCTGGCCTAAAAAAGGCTTACGGGGAATGGTTGCGGTCCCCGAGCTTTCACCAGTCCCATATGGTGGTCTATGACTCGTGGACGCCGTGAGGTACTGCCGCCTGGGTTTGTTAGGTCTGCTCGGTCCCAAACCTGCCCTCACGAGACCAAAGGTCTTGGATTCTTCCTCTAGGTCTTTCACCTTTTTTGGAAGGTCCTTTCCAAAAGCAGATTGGAGGTTCTGAACCCGATGTTTTGCGAAGTCCCGCAAACTTAGGGTTGAGGGCAGGCTTGATGATTTCCTTGGTGCACAGCAGAGCTAATGTATCTTGCTGATTTGTGGAGATGTCCACACCATCAATGGACCGAGCATATAATGTCATCCCTGCAGTCAGGGGTTTAAGGATTTTCTGGAGCTTCACTCCAGGTTCCTGATGTTCTGCCCCAAATGTCCCCAAATTTGGCTGTTTACAGCTGGTACATTCAATGATGTACAATTTTCTGGGGCTGAATATAGTTTAAGAGCCTCATTGACCACCCGTTCTTGTAGGGGTTTTGAGGACAGGTGGTCAATGCTGGCTGCAAGTTTCGGCTCTAAAGGCCGACCCCCTCGTGGAATGACCACGTAGCGGTTGACCACACCCAGCAGCTCTTCCTGATCCTGTACACTCTGCGTACTCCGGACATCTTCAGCCAACAACCCCTCTTCTTGACCAGCCCAGACCTGGTCGCCAATGCTGCCTTCAAAAGAAGGTGAGGCAATGGCCAGTGCCGTAAAGGGCACTGCGGGAGTACCTGGGCTCCCTTGGCGAGTCTGCTGCTGCTCTCAGCAGATCTCGCTGGAGCATTTGCTCCATAAGCCGTTCCATTCGGCTTAGGCGGCTGCCAGTGCCGCTCTGGAGCGGTGTGGCATCTTCATCCGAATCGTCGGATACTACCGCCCGGTTCTGGCTGCAGGTACCTCCAGCTCGCTGCTCAGGCTGCACTAGCGGTGCTGGGCTCGGCTCGGTAGTTTGCCGCCTCTTGCCCCCCCTCCAAAGAACGTTCCTCAACGGATAACGAACGGGGGCGAGCTGCAAGTTTCTTCCCTCTGGTCTTGTTCATTCATGGAACATAAAACAGACAAGAGAGAAAATACTCACGGCCACGGTAAAACTTACCTGTCGGCCCGACTTTTCAAATTGTAGCGGGAGCACCTTGAACTCCCGTTCGTCGCGCTGCACTGCATGAACGCTAATGTCGTGCATGCGTGCTGGACGGGGTCTTCACGTAGTCACTCACGTGACTCCGAAATAAAATTCAAACATCAACATTTGGGTATTGGCACTTAACAGTGCATTTGCTTATTACTTCAAAGAGCTATATCATTTACACATAAAAGGCGAGCATTAGTAATCTCGCCATCATTTTGACAGCAAATGTGGACTCAATGCACCGTGTCTTATAATCAGTCACGGTTCTTGTCACTTTAAAAAAAATATGAATTCTTATGTCCAGATCTTTAAGGAAACTACCTGTATAAACCTCATAATCTAATTGAACACGATCTCCATTACAAGTGATACAGCATCAATAAGAAGGAATATTTCATGTTTTTTATTGCCAATTTCCAATAAAAATCTGAAGATTGAAATATAAAATTAGGACTGAGCTACACTTACATCAAGGTTGAATTATCCATTGTCCTTTAACCTCATTTTACTGCAAGGTGCCGTTGTTCCAAACTCTCTGAGTCTAACACTAAGCTGGACTGACAGGAATATGGAAAATGTAAAGCTGACACAAAGAGAAAGATGCTGCATGAGACAGAGATTCATGCAGCAATATCAGTGTTCAGGTGACAGTGAGATTACTATCTTGTAATTGGTCCCAGGAGAGTACAGTTCTTTACATACCTAAAACGTTAGTAACACTTAGCTATATATCTGAATGCTACTGAGCCGAGATCACACTCTTTGCAGTGCTATCACTACATGCTACATGAATCAGAAATGTCATTTTATTCCTGCAGGTGATGGTGCTGAATTCTGCTAACAATCTTTCATTGGAATGCAATCCAGCAGACATTCAAAACTCTTAGCTTTGCTAAATGGAATATCTATGTCACAATTGCTCAGGCCTCAGTACTGATGCAGTAACATTGCATGCTGCCACCCTACCCATTTCTTTTTACCATTCTCATTCTCATTCCACCATGGAGATTTATTTGAATTCAATTGTAATATGATTAGGCTGGCACGTTCTCAATCCAGCTGAATCCTGACTTCCTAAGAGTTAGGTACAATGACAGGCATGAACATTAGCCTATCCAGATAACTGGTGCACAAAAAGCTGGTTTAACACCGGATCAGGATATAACTGGCACTGATCATCCTGAAAATTGCTCTCCTGACAGCGCAAGGGGTGCCATTTCCATTTTGACTATTTTAAAAGGCAGCCGGTTATTCACAAGTATGCTTCAGGAATAGTGGAAAGAATGCAGCAATCAGCATTCTATTGATCCCAATGCCTGTCTTGCAATGCAGGCTCCTGAGGAGTCCTTCAACTTAAACAATTATTGTATTGCTAATCTAGCAGTTCTGGAAATATTGTAATTTATCCATTCCACTTTCTCACGTAGATTTCTGCTGGAGCAGCATGTTCCCAAAGTACGAAGATCATTAGTTTTAAAAAAGAATGATTCCCAATTAAGCTTGTCACTGGAGGCTGAGCACTGCGCTGCAACCTCAGTAGACTGTGGCACAGTGTGGCAAAGTGGATTCAAGCCATTTGTTCAGCCTTATTAAAATACCTACTGCACTCTCTGCATTTTGAGATGGTGCCAAACTTTTGAAAATAGTGATCAGCCAATTCTCTCTTGGGTTGTGGCAAAAGACAGAGTCATAGAGTCATAGAGTGATACAATGTGTAAACAAGGCCCTACATCTTTTTTGAAAGAAATCTCAAAATACTGAAGTAACTCAGCTGGTTAGGGAACATCTCCATGTTATCGTGTTAAATCTTTAAAAAACTTTTCCAATTGCTTGATATTACATCGTTGAGTTTTCCAACACAGTTCATTTGGAGAAACATAATATTTGTATCTTTTGTCTTCCGTGGATGAGAATGCAGGCACAACCCAGACACATTCTACTACTCTTCAGATGACAATCAAGGATTATTTGGTTCCACTCGTGTCTGTGAGGCTGAAGTCCACTTTACATAACTGAACACAAAATCTACGCTATTCCTCAGAATCATAGAGCCATAGAGTGATACAGTGTGGAAACAGGCCCGTCATAGAGTCACAGAGTGATACAGTGTGGAAACAGGCCCTTCAACCCAACTTGCCCACACCAGCCAACATGTCCCAGCTACACTAGTCCCACCTGCCTGTGCTTGGTACATATCCCTCCAAACCTGTCCTATCCATCTACCTGGCTACCTGTTTCTTAAACGTTGGAATAGTCCCAGGCTCAACTACCTCTTCTAGCAGCTTGTTTCCTACACCCACCACCCTTTGTGTGAAAAAGTTACCCCTCAGTTACCCCTCACCTTGAACCTATGTCTGGTCCTCGATTCCCCTACTCTGGGCAAGAAATTCATGATCTACCTGATCTATTCCTCTCATTATATTATATACCTCTATAAGATCACCCCTCATCCTCCTGCACTCCAAGGAATAGAGATCCAGCCAAATCGAGCTCTTCCTATAGCTCAGACCCTCTAGTCCTGGCAACATCCTCGTAAAGCTTCTCTAAACCCTTTCAAGCTTGATAATATCTTTCCTATAACATGGTGCCCAAAACTGAACACAATATTCTAAATGCGGTCTCACTGACATCTTATACAACTGTAACATCACCTTCCAACGTCTATACTCAGTACTCTGACTGATGAAGGCCAATGTGCCAAAAGCCTTTTTGACCACCTTATCTACCTGCGACTCGACCTTCAAGGAACCATGCACCTGCACTCCTAGATCCCTCTGCTCTACAACACTCCCCAGAGGACTGCAGAGGGAGCAGGGGAGGCTAATGGTGGGAGCCATGGTGTGGTGAGGGGGGGGGTGGGGGGTGGGGGGGCGTGTTGGTCACGTCAGAGATTACTCTCACACATTAACAGAAAAACAAGGGCCTTGGGTGTGGACAATAACCCTGAAGAAGTTACAATGTTTGGAGAGGAACCTCAGACACAGATTCACAGCTGTAATTCCCACGTCTAAGAGAAGGACTTAGTAGGGAATATCAGAGATGTAATCATCTTCAAAAAGGAAGATAAATCTCACTGTAGTATATACAGTGTTGTTCAGCATAAAGAAAGTCAGCACCATGATCTTCTTCAACCTCTCCTCCCAAACAGCTGCTCACTGCATTGCCTTGTGGAGTACATCCATCACATGGCACAACAGTTATAACCTTTACCACGTGGCAACTATAGAAGAGATTTGTGGGCAGCACAGTGGCTCAGCAGTAGAGTTGCTGCCTTACAGCACCAGCGGCATGAGTTCAATCCTCACTACAGGTGCTGCCTGCATGGAGTTTATACGTTCTTCCTATGACCGCATGTGTTTCCCCTGGGTACTCCGGTTTCAAGAGTCAAGTCAAGAGTGAAGTCAAGAGTGTTTTATTGTCATATGTTCCAGATAGAACAATGAAATTCTTACTTGCAGCAGCACAACAGAATCTGTAAACAAAGTAAACAATATAAAAAGAGAAAAAAAGTTCAGCGTGTATACACACAGATATACACACACATACACACACCAATACACACACACACACACACACAAATATACATGCATACATACATACACATGCACACACACAATTAACATGAACTAGTGGAAATGTGCAGTTGCGATTGTTTTAAGACCCTGGGCTACCAACAATAAATGTTGAAAGTTCTGAATGCACCATCACCTCATCTCAGTCACAACACTAACAGGCAAGATGATCATGGACCCAATCTAATTCTCTCAATGCTGTGCCATTGCAATGCACGTTTATTCCATGACACTGAAAAAATCATTCACGCTTTCATTTCCTTCCGCCTAGACTACTGCAACTCCCTATACACTGGGATCAGCCAATCTTCCCTGTCCCGCCTGCAACTGGTCCAAAACGCCGCAGCGAGACTCCTGACGGGTACCCGTAAAAGGGACCACATCACCCCGATTCTGGCCTCTCTCCACTGGCTCCCTGTACGGTACAGAATCAACTTCAAGCTCCTCCTATTCACATATAAAGCCCTAAATGGACATTCCCCCCCCACATCAAAAATCTTCTAACCCACCTCTCTTACTCCAGGTCCCTCAGGTCGACCGCGGTCTAGGCTTAAGCTCAGGGTGACCGCGCTTTTGCGGTTGCAGCTCCTAGACTGTGGAACAGCATCCCTCTCCCCATCAGAACTGCCCCCTCCATCGACTCCTTTAAGTCCAGGCTCAAAACCTATTTCTACTCCCTAGCGTTTGAGGCTCATTGAGGAGGCGCTGTGAACTGTATTGTATGTGCTGTTATGTTTGGGTGCTACTGTATGTTTCATTTTTTCCTTAGTACCTAATCAGATGTACAGCACTTTGGTCAATGTGGGTTGTTTTTAAATGTGCTACACAAATAAAATTGACTTGACTTGACTTGACTATCCAGCTGGAACACCAAAATAACACTGCCATTCTGTTAATCGATTCAACTTGAAGAAAGCCAACTGAAATTAATTTGCAGCAGACCTCGAACAAAGCAGCGATAGACATCAAACCCAACCCAGAATATCATGAACAGTTGGTCAATGTGGTGCAAAAATGGCCCAAGACACATCCCACAAAGATGTTGAACAAACTACAGATGAAAACTCATGCCCATATTGGCCACCATTTACGATAACCATATGCAAATGTGTGCAATTAATTCCTTTGTTAATGATACCATTGTTGTAGAAGAACTTGTTACTTGATTGGCAAAAGAACAAATGCAAAAAAAAGTCATAGCCACAGAAATACTGCATGAAAACAGGCCCTTTGTTCCACAGACTCAGTACTGACCATCAACCAATCGTTTAAATTAATCCCGTGGTTTAATCCCTCCACATTCTCATCAACTCACAATTTCCTGAAAATGCGTCGCAGGTGAACAGGGCTCATGCGGGCTTTCATTAGTCAGTGCATGGGTATGGAAGTTGGGATGCTATGTTGCATTTATGCAGGATGTTGGTGAGGCTGCATTTTTTTTTACAGAAGTTGATTTATTAATTGACAACTGAAAAACGTAACTCTAAAAGAATATTTAATAAAAAAGAATATCCATATGTATTAAATGAAAACAATATTAGTCTCATCTAACATGCACCTAAGCCCCTACAGTGACCAGCGTTCTGGAAGGTGGCCAAGATGCCCATGGATGTTACATGTCCCTCTCTAGGAACACCTGCAGATAAACATAAGGCCAAGAGGGTAGACATTTGGCCTGGGTGGAACTCTCAGCTATCCACCAAAATGACCCTCGAATGACCAGCTTGGCCAGGCCAAGCAGCAAATTACTCAAGAGATCTCTCGACCAACCCATCCCCTGTTGCACTGCATGCCCAAAGATCAGAAGAGTGGGGCTGAAGTGAAACCAGAATTTGAGGACCAGCCCCTTCAAATATTCAAAGAGGGGCTGCAAACTCACATATGTCATGTACATGTTGTGCACGGACTCTTCCTGGCAGTAGAAGTAGCAGGTGGATGAGGATTCTGTGAACTGACTCCAAACTTGTTAAGAAACAGTTAGGTACATGGACAGGACAGGTTTGGAAGGATATGGGCCAAATGCAAGAAGGTGGGACTAGTGTAGCTGGGACATGTTGGTGGGAGTGGGCAAGTTGGGCCAAAGGGCCTGTTTCCACACTGTATCACTCTCTGACAAGTGTAGCTGGGACATGTTGGCCGGTGTGGACAAGTTGGGCCAAAGGGCCTGTTTCCACACTGTATCACTCTCTGACTGGTGTAGCTGGGACATGTTGGCCGGTGTGGGCAAGTTGGGCCAAAGGGCCTGTTTCCACACTGTATCACTCTCTGACTCCACTATATAATGAAGTGCACATCTCTCAGCAATACTCATGTCCCAAGATGGAACGGCAGTGAATTCCACAGATTCACAACTCTCTGACTGAAAAAGTTTTTCCTCATCTCTGTTCTAAATGGCCTACCCCTTATTCTTAAGCTGTGGCCCCTGGCTTTGGACTCCCCCAACATTGGGAACATGTTTCCTGCCTCTAACCTGGCCAACCCCTTAATAATCTTATATGTTTTGCGATAAGATCCCCTCTCATCCTTCTAAATTCTAGTAAATACAAGCCTAGTCGCTCCAGTCTTTCAACATATTTTCTTCCCTGTTCCCTGTCGAATGGCCACGAACCACATTGCCCTGATCAGGTTGCTTCCTACAGTCCTCCCACTCAGTCCGCACCTTGTTCCCCTGCCTGCATCACTTGTAGTCCCACTCTCCATGTCACCACGGTCCATGTTGGAAGCAGTTACTCTAGCCGGCGTAACTGCCTCCATTTGCAAATGGATCAGAGGGGACAGGAGGAATCCGTTTTGTTCAGGAAGTTGTCATGAACTGAAACTGACGATTGAAAGGCTGGTGGAAGCAGAGTCAACCATAACTTTCAAAGGACTTGGCGAAATGTGTGAAAGAACAATTTCCAGTGGTTCCGGGAAAGAGCCGGAGAATTGTGTTAAATGAATCACACGATCAAAGAGATGGCACACATAGGATGGGCCAAATGGCATCCTTCTGTGCAGTATCATTGTATCATGCTGTGATTCTACCAGGGGTTGACGATGAAGGTGAAAGTACAATGGGACCAAGGGGCCACTTGCTCTGCCTTTAGAGTGGAAAGTGTTTGGGGAACAAGAGAAAACCCAGAGAAAGAAAGGGCCATTTGGCCCATCAGTCAGTCCCACCCCAGAGTGAAAATAGGTTCGAGTGAAATGGTCTGCATAAATAGTCAGTTGTTTTGGAAATATTTGCCTAGATTGTCCATCTTAATTGTCCCCATTGATAATATTAATTGGACATATCATAAACAGATAATGGGACCATGAAGTGTTCAGATACAGTGCCACATTGTACAGTCACACTTGGAGCTCACAAGACATTTCTGTGGCTTCCTGTTCATCTTGTTCTAATCTGTCAGTCAGTGATTGGTCATCAGTAGTTTTACGTAGATTGCTGCAGCCAATTGCGTTGATTCCAATGGTTCCAAAAGCCTCCAAGATGCCAGAACTACACGTATTTAAGATGCAACAGCATTGGAAACCTCATCGACACGGAGAGCTGGGAGAGAGAGAGGTGAGAACGGCAGCAGGAGATGCCCACCTTCACTGTGAAACTTGACACTAATCATCAATCGTTTTCTTGTGTTTCAGGTTCGAGGAAGGAAACATGATGCTGATGTGGGTTTTGGTGCTGACTGCACTGCTTGCCAGTGATGTGGCAGGTAAGGTCCATTGATTCCAGGAGTGTTAGAAATACATTGGGGTGAGGAATGAATGCACAGGCACTGTGTTGGGACTGTGGAACATGGGAGTTTGTGGAACAGGGTACTTAAGGAGGTGGCTCTAGAAATTGTGGACGCATTGGTGATCATTTTCCAATGTTCTATAGATTCAGGTGGATTGGAGGATAGCTAATGTTATCCCACTTTTTAAGAAAGGAGGGAGAGAGAAAACGGGAAATTATAGACCAGTTAGTCTGACATCAGTGGTGGGGAAGATGCTGGAGTCACTTATAAAAGACGAAATTGCGGAGAATTTGGATAGCAGTAACAGGATCGTTCCGAGTCAGCATGGATTTGCGAAGGGAAATCATGTTGACTAATGTTCCGGAATTTTTTGAGTTTGTAACTAGGAAAATTGACAGGGGAGAGCCTGTCAATGAATGCTGGCCTTCATAACAAGAGGAGTTGAGTATAGGAGCAAAGAGGTCCTTCTGCATTTGTACAGGGCCCTAGGGAGACCACACCTGGAGTATTGTGTGCAGTTTGGGTCTCCAAATTTGAGGAAGGATATTCTTGCTATTGAGGGCGTGCAGCGTAGGTTTACTAGGTTAATTACCGGAATGGCGGGACTGTCATATGTTCGAGCCAGCACCGCCATTCAATGTGATCATGGCTGATCATTCTCAATCAGTACCCCGTTCCTGCCTTCTCCCCATACCCCCTGACTCCGCTATCCTTACGAGCTCTATCCAGCTCTCTCTTGAATGCCTCCAGCTTTCCTCGTCTCACCCTAGTTGTAAGGCATTGGTCTGGATTTGAACAAGACCAGTGAGAATTTTAACATAAAATGTCATCACATTATAATCACTTTACCCGATAGGCTCATTAAGCACAACATTGTTAATTAACACTTTTTCATTGCACAACACTGGAGCTTTCTTGGTCCCACAACAGAATGATCTAGAAAGCCATCAGGTATACACTCAGTGAGTACATTCTCAACATATTTACCGTTAATTTGTTTTGCCCAATCTACATAAAGATTAAAATCTCTCATAATTGTGCCATTACTCTTCCTAAATTTGCCTCTCATTTCCTGATACGTGCCCGAGAATACCCGACCTGGTGCCCGAGAATACCCGACCACTGGTGGGTTCCTCTTCTTTTGTGTCCGTCATCTATGTCTCAATTTGATGTTCATCGCTGTCATTGTCCATCCTGAAAAGGCCACAGGCTTCCGGCAGCTTCCGGCAGCTTCCGGCAGCTTCCGGCAGCTTCCGGCAGCTTCCGGCAGCTTCCGGCAGCTTCCGGCAGCTTCCGGCAGCTTCCGGCAGCTTCCGGCAGCTTCCGGCAGCTTCCGGCAGCTTCCGGCAGCTTCCGGCAGCTTCCGGCAGCTTCCGGCAGCTTCCGGCAGCTTCCGGCAGCTTCCGGCAGCTTCCGGCAGCTTCCGGCAGCTTCCGGCAGCTTCCGGCAGCTTCCGGCAGCTTCCGGCAGCTTCCGGCAGCTTCCGGCAGCTTCCGGCAGCTTCCGGCAGCAATCAGTGACAGCCATCACACAGGTACAATAGATGATGGTGGTGGCAGCATTAGCTCAGGACACTTCCAGTTTGCAGCTCAGTGACGTGGCCACCCCTGCTGTGGGCCAAACTGCTGGGTGACTGCGGACAAATCCAACCAATGTCTTCTACCCATTGCCCCTTTCTCAGCTCAGGATACGATCACATAGCTCTGTGAAAGTAGTGGTTCAGGTGGACAAGGTGGTGAAGAAGGTGTTTGGCACGCTTGCCCTCATCGAAGATTAAAGGAGTTGGGATCCATGTTACAGCCTTACAAGATGTTGGTGAGACCCCACCAGGACATGGTGTTACCAGGTGTGGTGGGATTGAGTTATAAGGGGGGGGGGGGGGGTTATAAATTCATGAGGTGCAGCAATAGAACATAGATATCACAGTGTAGGGCAGAAACACTGGAGGGATGTTATTCACAATGAGGGTGCCAGAGGTAGTGGGGCAGGCAGGTACATCTACAATGTTACAAGGCCACTTGGACGGGTTCATGGATCGGAAAGGATGAGAGGAGAGGGGCCAAATGCAGACAAACGGGACTCGCTGAGGAAGGCCCTTTGGTCGGTGAGTTGGTTTAAATCTGAATTCCCCTTAACTGACAGGGACGACCGATTCATTGGGACCGGAGGAGACTCAGCAAGACCTTGAAATGCGCGGCTTATCCGAAGGGCCGTGTGCTGAAAACTGGTTTTATTTTCCTAGCTTAACATCCTGTTATCGGTTTTTCAGTGACAAAAAGACCTGGTCAGATGCTGAGGTAAGTCCCTGAAACTAGTGGTTGTTCTGGGAGGCCAGGGGAACATTGCTCTCTGCTGGTTCATTCCCATGAACTCACAGCACAGCCTGTTGTTGAATACCTGCGATGAGGCCCTGTGTTCCAGGCTGCCCTTCACTGCGGCCTGTCGTTGAATACCTGCGATGAGGCCCATTTGCAATATTAATCCTGATTATTTATTTGGAGGCATGTGAGAGGATGAAATGTATTCATTCACAGATAAAATATTTTGATATTAAACTATTTTACAGGCGTTCTGCAAACAGCAAGCACATTACGGGCACCTGGCTACTGTGACCTCGAGTGAACACGACACATTCATTATCAACGTGATTGCTGCAATGACAAAGCCATTGGGGATCCCAAGCCCTCTGTGATACCCTCCTCAGGACCTACGCTTGCCGTGGGATGTATACCATGGCCAAACAAGTCATAGGGGGTTGTATAATATGTCAGCGAATCAACAAGAAAATCATGAGAGCAGTCCCAGGAGGAGGACAACCATTGGCAATAAGGCCCTTCCAAAGAATACAGATAGATTTCACCGAGTTGCCCCGACTACAAAGATGGAAATACCTGTTAGTGGTAGTGGACCATTTCACTAGATGGGTATCATACCATATCATATCATACCATATCATATGATATATCATATCATATTTCGCCTGGGGGATGAGCAGCACCTCATATTTTGCCTGGGCAGTTTGCGGCCCGGTGGTATGAACGTCGACTTCTCCAACTTCAGATAGCTCCTCTGTCCCTCCCTTCCCCTCCTCCTTCCCAGATCTCCCTCTATCTTCCTGTCTCCACCTATATCCTTCCTTTGTCCCACCCCCGACATCAGTCTGAAGAAGGGTCTCGACCCGAAACGTCACCCATTCCTTCTCTCCCGAGATGCTGCCTGACCTGCTGAGTTACTCCAGCATTTTGTGAACATATCATATCATATATATACAGCCGGAAACAGACCTTTTCGGCCCTCCAAGTCCGTGCCGCCCAGTGATC
Organism: Rhinoraja longicauda; assembly: GCF_053455715.1. Lineage (NCBI taxonomy): Eukaryota > Metazoa > Chordata > Chondrichthyes > Rajiformes > Arhynchobatidae > Rhinoraja > Rhinoraja longicauda. The sequence continues at coordinate 603,996 of NC_135953.1, read as the reverse complement.
CCCGTACATTAACACTATCCTACACCCACTAGGGACAATTTTTTACATTTACCCAGCCAATTAACCTACATACCTGTACGTCTTTGGAGTGTGGGAGGAAACCGAAGATCTCGGAGAAAACCCACGCAGGTCACGGGGAGAACGTACAAACACCCGTAGTCAGGATCGAACCTGAGTCTCCGGCGCTGCATTCGCTGTAAAGCAGCAACTCTACCGCTGCGCTACCGTGCCGCACTCCCGTAGAGGCATTCCCTACAGCAACTGCCACCTCACAGTCGGTAGCCAAGGTATTATTGGAGCAAATTATACCCAGATATGGGATTGTGGAAACAATAGACTCGGATAGAGGGACCCATTTTGCCTCCAAAACACATTAAATGATATGTGAAGCATTAGGGATTGAATGGAAATTGCGGCATCCCCAGAGTTCCGGAAAGGTGGAAAGAATGAATGGCACCTTGAAGACCCAAATCATCAAGTTAGTAGAGGAAACGAGACTCCCCTGGACTGTGCCTTCCGATAGCCTTGTTAAGAATCCGAACGGCACCTCTGAAAGACATAGGGGTATCACCATATGAGATGTTATTCGGGCTCCCGTACTTAGGAAAGATAGAAGGGAACAATACCAGGGAACGACGTGTTCCTAAGGAACTATTTACTGGCAGTATCCCAATCTCTTGCAGAACTAAAAACTAAAGGATTACTGGCCCAGAGCCCGCCACTGGATTTTCCGATTCACTCAGTCAAGGCTGGAGACTGGGTACTAATAAAAACGTGGAAGGAAGAAAAGTTGCAACCTAGGTGGAATGGACCCTACCTTGTGTTATTAACCACCGAGACAGCAGTACGAACAAAAGAAAAAGGGTGGACACACGCAAGTTTATTTAAGGGTCCCGTGGAGGCCCCACCAGACAATATCAGCCCGTGGACGGTACGTGGAGGAAAGGAGCCATTGACTTTGGTATTCACCAAAACCCCGCACGGAAAATGAAGACTTCGTGCTGGTGGATCGGGTGCTGGGTGGTTACCCAGCTTGTGAGTAATGTAGCATGTATAAAAATCACTATACCACAGAATAGAAGGGCCACCACCATCCCATTTGATGTATGTAGAGGAAAATCATGGTGTGGTTATAGAATGTATGTATGCACCCATCCCTGTAAAAATTGGCACGAGGTATTCACTTCATCCAGAGAAGGGTGGCTAAAGTCCACCTATCAAACTGATAGGTGGAGAGTATATCAAAACCCAAACAAGGGATTGCCAGGACGTGTATATGTAAGCATACAGAGGGTTCAAATAATGGAAAGTGGTAGGTATTGGATATGTGCAGACAGAACAGGGAAGGACGCATGCCTGAGGTTTGAAATAGAGGTAGAACGGGACGGATATATAGTAAAATATGAGGATAAGGGGGAAATGTTTCGGATAGATGACAGTCAGAGTAGGGATCCCTGGGCAACCCCAGCACCACCGGTAGTCAGCAATGTCACCACGGTATATGAGCCTAAGGATTTGAAGATAATGATAGTAACAGGAGAAATAGAATTAATGCAATTGTATGGGGAGGGAATACCAACAGGGGAAAAGGGAACCAACACCTGGCTTACCTGGATGATGTACACGGCCAGAAGTATGTAACAAACCAATTGCTACGCCTGCGCCGGAGCTAAGCCTCAGCTGGTCCCAGTACCATTTCCCCTGAATTGGAATAGGACACCTGGGGCTATGTCATGTATACTACAACTAGTCACGAATCCCATACTACCAAAGAATGAGACCTGCCGGAGCTACCATTACCTATTCCCGGCTAGCAACAACAACACGAAGGGCTGAAGGAAAGACCCTCGACCTCCCCCATTCACCATTCCCCTCGGGGAGGAGGGATTTGAATGCTATACAAGATATAACCCAGATGGACAGGAAATGGGGGAGGTGCTAAACTGCAATCAGATGTATAACATTACAGCTGAGGAACAGGGGTCACTGTTCAGTAGCTCCTGGCTGATAAAGCAGATAGTCAGTAGAGCCGATGTCTGGTGGTGGTGCGGAGAGGATACCCTGTGGCCCCGGCTACCAGGGTCATGGACGGGAACCTGTACCCTTACACAACTAATGATGCCCTTCACCATAGCAGTAGAGCATGCGGTCAAAATCAATGAAGGAGGTCAACGACAAAGGAGAGAGGTGAGAGGATCATTCGACACACACATGCAATAGGGGTGCCAAGAGGGGTACCCGATGAATTCAAAGGCAGAAACCAGATAGCTGCTGGCTTTGAGTCCATACTCTTCTGGTGGTCCACAATTAATAAAAATGTGGACTGGATCAACTACCTATACTACAATCAACAACGCTTTATAAATTACACTCGAGATGCGGTTGAAGGATTAGCGGAACAACTGACAGCTACCAGCCTAATGGCCTGGCAAAATCGCATGGCCTTGGACATGCTGCTGGCTGAAAAAGGGGGGGTGTGCGTAATGTTTGGGGAACAATGTTGCACCTTCATCCCCAACAACACTGCTCCTGATGGGTCCGTGTCAAGGGTCCTAGCGAGTCTCACCTCCCTGTCTATCGAATTGGCCGAGAACTCAGGAGTAGACACCTCCTGGACCAAGTTTCTAGACTCCTGGTTTGGGAAATGGAAGCACATCTTTACATCAGCCCTAACATCAGTGATAGTTATGATGGGGTTGCTGTGTCTATTCGGATGTTGCATCATTCCCTGCATACGGGGGTTGTCTCAGTGATTGATAGAGGCAGCTCTGACAAAGAACGACATCGCCATGATAGCCTTTAGAGCACAGCATGACAAGCAGGAGGAATATAGAGAGGCAAAGGCTCTGCTGCTAGCACTAGAAAAGGAGGAAATAGTATAAATCAAAGTAGCGTGGCATAAGAAAAAGGATGGATTGTGAGAGAGGGGTAAAAAGGGATAATTGATTTAGACTAAGGATCCTGAGAAATAGCTGACTCGACCATGCTCGACTAAAAAAAAGGGACCCTGAGAAATAACTGACCAGACCGTGCTCGGCTAGAAAAAAAACCCGCAAGAACAAATGGTGACAGTCCAAGGACAAGTGTTAGAAGATAATCAGAGAACTGGGAGGAAGGCCAAAATAATCAGAGAACTAGGGGAGAGGAAGGGCATGAACTACTCTGTACTGCGCTTGCCTAATGAAATAAATGAATATTACTGTATGATGTAGAAGGCAACAGGGGCGGTGACTGTAGATTGTGCACCTCAGTGCTCCGATTGGAAGGAGCCCGAAGGGGAGGAATTAAAGGTGTAACAATTGTAAAATGAAGTGAATAAAAAGAAGGGATTTTCCCGACCTCGGTGTGTCTCGACAGGGGAGACACCCAACTCTGCAGACTTGCAAATAAACTATACTTGTTTCTCTAGATTGTCTCGAGCATCGTGATTGTGAGCACTCACATTTGCATCTCACATTACCAAGAAGCACACAGGAATATCTCAAAGCTTTGTACCTGCCCATCTTGCTGCAACAGGTTTTGGCAGCAAATCCCAGTTTTATCATCCATGCTCATATCACGAGTTGGAAATGGCCACAGCACAGGTGGTAGAGAGAAAAACATCACATCTAGTCTCATGAGATATGCAAATCCCCTGGCCTTCAACAATCTGATCTACCTTTGTGTTGTTAAACATCTACAATGGAAGAGTGTTGTAAAGACAGTGAAAGCAAACACTGCAAATGTGCATTCATCCAATTGCAGTTACCTGCATTTTTTTTAGCTCCGCCCAGGGAGTGGTAGTGAAGGACTTACAGGCTCTTTCAAACAATTTCGCAACTCAGGGACATGTCAACGCACCTCGGACCGCCTCGACCTTGCTGATTAGCGCGGTCGATGTCGTGCGTCACCCGATAAGACTGTCAAACAGCATACCCCCTTAGACAAACATCTATACCTCTTCTTCAAGCCAATGAGTGTCCGCCGCGTCTCTCTCCCTGCTATATAAGCCGTGCTCCATGCGAGTGCAGCACAATGAGCTTCTGGAGCGGCTGTGTGATCGGACTACTGACAATCCTTCTTGAAGTGAGTAAACTGTGCTGTCTGGTGCGAGATGTCTTCGACGGGGAGAGCCTTGGTCGTCCAGTGCGGGTCCCCGCAGTTCATAGCGTCGACGATGTCCCTGGTGCAGAGGGACAGATGCCTGACGAAGGGCCGAGCCCACATGGCCGGCCTGATCAGTGAGGGTCTGGGTTTAGACGACACCCTGACCGCCCTCCATTTTGTGCACGGAAAGATGCAGCAGTGGTTGTATAGCGCCATCACCCGGACGTTCCTGGTAGAGGGATGGGTGCTGCACCTATGTGTTCCTGCGTCGTGACGCCCACCGGACACCACTCCAGAGGCCGTATGAGGGCCCTTACCGGGTGCTGGAGCACGGACAGACAACCTTTGTCTTGGACATGGGAGGCCGGCCGGAGGCCGTGTCAATTGACCGCTTAAAGCCAACCCACTTAGACATTGACCAACCGGTGCGGGTTGCCCAGCCTCGGCCACGAGGTCGCCCCCCTTTGCGGGTTCCACCACCTGTCTCGCCACCTGTCCCTCCAACTGTGCCTCCGCAGGCCCCTCTGTCGGCCGATTTCCGTACGCGGTCCGGTCGGGTTGTGCGACCGCCAGTGCGTTTTGTGACTCCGGTTCTGGGGGGGGGTCCTGCGGCGGCTCCCAAGGTCGGGCCATACCACTACCGACCCCTCGGCACTGGAATGGACCAGTCCAGGGGGGCGGTCCTTTGCTACGTATATAAGGGCGAGGTTTTGGGCGCGAAGTCATTCCAGCAGACTTGACCGGTCTGGTAACTGTGAAATAAACCCTTGATTATGACTCTGGCCCTGCTCAGACAGCGTGAGCTGGAGATGTCCTTCAGGGAAGGTAGTGGACAGCCGATAATTTTCTCTGCTGTCCTGATGACCTTCTGGAGGGCCTTCTGGTCTGCAACTGAGCAGCCAGCATACCACACAGTGGTGTAGTATGCCAGTACGCTCTCGATGGTGGAGCGGTAGAAGGTCACCAGCAGATTCTCCTTCAGTCTGTTTTTCCGAAGTAATCTTAAGAAGTGCAGTCTCTGCTGTGACGTTTTCACTACCGCCTTGGTATTTGCAGCCCAGGAGAGGTCCTGGGAGATGGTGGTCCCCAGGAACTTGAAGGTGGAGACCCTCTCCACTTCCTCCCCATTTATATGGTGGGGTGGAAGCCGCTCTTTGTTTCCTGAAGTCCAGCACTATTTCTTTTGTCTTGCTAGTGTTTAGTACTAGATTATTGGCCTCGCACCATCCGGACAGAGCACAGACCTTGTCCCTGTACGCAGACTCATCCCCTCCAGTGATCAGACCGACCACAGTTGTGTCGTCTGCAAATTTGATGAATGAATTGGAGGGGTAGATAGGAGTACAGTCGTGTGTGTACAGAGCATAGAGGAGGGAGCTCAGCACACAGCCCTGGGGGGAGCCAATGCTGAGCGTAATGGTGGAGGAGCTGTGGGGGCCGATCTTGACAGATTGTGGGCGGTTTATGAGGAAGTCTCTTATCCAGGCGCAGATGGATGGGGGAAAACCCAAGTTATTGTACAGCTTGTCCACTAGTATGCCTGGGATGATCGTATTGAATGCCGAGCTGTAGTCTATGAAGAGCATTCTGACATAGGTCCCCGTGCTCTCTAGGTGGCTCAGTGCAGTGTAGAGGGCAGTGTTGATGGCGTCTTCTGTAGATCTGTTCGCTCGATAGGCAAACTGATGGGGGTCAAAGCTGGGAGGAAGGATGGCGTTGATGTGTTGTGCCACAAGCTTCTCAAAACATTTCATCACAACCGATGTGAGGGCTATTGGTCTGTAGTCATTTAGACTACTGACAGCAGGCTTTTTGGGGACAGGGATAATAGTAGCTGATTTTAAGCCGGATGGGACGGTGGCTTGTGTCAGGGAGATGTTAAAGATCTTTGTGAGGACCTCTGAAAGCTGGTCAGCACAAGCTTTCAGTACTTTACCAAGTACTCCATCAGATCCTGCTGCTTTATTTGGATCCACCATCTTTAGTACACGTCTCACTTGGTGTTCCTGTAAAATGAACGTGTGGGGTGTGGTAGATGGTGGGGGCAGGATGGCTGTGTGTGGCACTGCAGTCTCAAAACGGGCAAAGAAATGATTTAGTTCCTCTGCCAGTGAGGTATCCACGCTGGAGGTCACAGATGTTTTGCCCTTGTAGTTGGTTATCTGCTGTAAACCCTGCCACACCTGTCGTGGGTTGTTCTGAGTTAGATGGTCCTCTATTTTCCTCTTGTAGTCCTCCTTGGCTGCTTTGATGCCCTTCCTCAGCTCAGCCCCTGCCGGGCTGTATTGTGCTCTGTCTCCAGACTAGAGGGCAGAGTAGCGCACTTCCAAAAGACATTGTACCACTCTAGTCATCCAGGGTTTGCGGTTGGGATATAGACCCAGATGTGCTTGTTAACAGTCACATTATCAGTGCAGCTTTTTATATAGGACAGAACAGTTTCCGTATATTCCTCTAGGTCCTGGTGTTCAAATATAGTCCATTCTGTGCGCGCAAAGCAGTCCTGAAGCTCTGAACCAGTGCATGGTGCTCCAGCTGTGGCCTCACTGATGTTTTCCACAGCTGGACTGTAAAGCTACACGGGGCCACAGTAGTTCGGGTGTGGGGAGTAAATGCTATTCACTCGCTCTCTCGGTTCCAACACTTTGCTGATGATTAAAGTGGACTGGTTGGCTGCAGATCGCTGATTGGGTTGGTCCTGCCTTTTGACAACAGGACTAACCTGGGCAATTCTCCACATTGTGGGTGGGTGCCCGTCTAGTCACTGAACTGGAACCATTTGGTCCAAGGTGTAGCTGCCTTGGTCTGAGCACAGGTACTCAGGACCACAGCTGAAATGTCACCTGGTCCTGTAGCCTTTGACATATCCAGTGTTCTCAGCTGATTCTCCATCCTCCCTGGTAAAGACCAACCAATCAGTCTGCTCCCAATCAAAGTGTCAGCAGGAGTGGTCCACATTCCTCACACAAAGGGAATGGCTGTGGCCATTGGAAGTCCAACATCCCAGCCCCAGGATCTCGTGTCAGGAGCTGCTCAGGACAGTATCCTCGACACGAACACGTTCTCCTGCTCCATCAATGACCTTCCTTGCACCAAGACCCAAGAAGGACCATAGACGACCCCGGGATGATAAATGCCAAGTAACGTTTGCACCAGACAATTAGCAGACTGTGATCATTTGTAACCTGTGAGTGTCTCGCACCCACAACCTCTCATTCACTGCCATTGCCATCACTGTTTCCCCACCTTCAACATCTTGCGGTCAAAATGACCAGAAAGTGATGGAGGGTGAGTTCAGGGTGAAAATGAAGTACAAGGAAGGCAATTTTAGGGAGGCGTAAATGATGAGAGATATTGAGGCTCATGTGAGGACAATGATATAGGCAGATAGAGGCAGCTGTGGTCAAGTGAATCCTTGAGGAGTAGAAAGGATGTGGAGTATAGTTAAACAAATCAAATGACACGAGATATCCCTGGCAGATAAAGTAAAGCAGATATCTCAAAATCTCCACAAGCATATTTACAGCAGGAAAGGGAACTTTGGAGACAATAGGCCTCATCGGCAATCAGTGTGATTGTCAATACGTGGAATGAGGGGAGATGGGTCTGGTTTTAAATGAATACTTCCGTCTGTATTTACCGTGGAGAAGGACAAGGCTGGTGGTGAGTTCAGGAAAGAGAACAGTGATGCCCTGAAACATGGAGGTCACTTTATGAAAGAGGAGATATTGCTGTGTAGAGGTGGATAAAGCTGGAAAGATGCCTGGGGTTTGACCAAATGTAGACTGGGACATGGTTGAAAGCAAGAGGAGAATTGTTGGGGCCCTGACAGAGATTGGTGTTTCTTCATTTGTTACAGTTGGGGTATTGGGTGACTGGAGGCTGGTGAATTTTGTGCCTTTATTTGAGAAGGCCTGCAATAAATAGACAGGGATCTACAGACTAATGAGTGTAACATCAGTGGTGGGAAGGTTATGGAGGGGATTCTGAGAGGCAGAATCTATCTGCATTTAAAAAGGACAGTATGGCGAGTCCGAGACTTGTAGTTGTAGATGAAGTTTATTGCAACCGCAATACACGAATACAGAATCAAAACAACAAGTCGCAGGACAACCAATATAAACTTACTGTCTTCCTTGAAGACTCAGACGAACTAACTAAATCGGGCGCCAAACGCACCCATGACATCGCTGACCAATTAGCGATGTCCTTCCCTGGACCAATCCCCATGGTCGCGTTCCCACGTGACCTCGCTGGCCAATCCGAGGGTTCGACGACCTAGACCATTCTCCATGGTCGCTACATGACCCCCCCCAGAACCCGAGGTGCGGAACCTAGCTGGGAGCCTGATTTCGCGACCATAACGAGTACGGAGAGGGACAGACTGAACCACAGGAGCCGGAGGTTCCGGACTTGGTGGGACAGCCGGAACGGGAGGTTCTGGAGGAACTACCGGAACGGGGGGTCCTGGAGGAACTGCCGGAACGGGGGGTCCTGGAGGAACTGCCGGAACGGGGGGTCCTAGGGGGACTGCCGAAACTGGGGGTCCCGGAGGAACTGTCGGAATGGGGGTTTGTGGACTGGGCGGAACTAACGGAGGTCGGCCTCTTCTAGGGGTTTGACCGACCAGGACTGGTTGATCCGGGTCCAAATGGGCAGGTTTGAGCCGGGACACCGAGACGAGCTCACTCTTGCCGCCCATGTCTAAGGTGAAAGTAGCCGTTCCCTTACGTAAAACCCGAAACGGCCCTTGATAGACCCTCTGCAACGGGGCGCGATGGGCATCTTTACGCAAAAAAACGAACTCACACTCCTTCAGGGAAGACGGTTCATGTACCATGGGACACCCATGACGTGAAGTCGGCACTGGAGCCAGGGAGCCCACCCGTTCCCGGAGAGCTGCTAACGCTGCTGGGACTGTAGGGAGCAGTGCTGAAGTGTCCGGAAACAGATCTCCAGGTACTCGAAGGGTCGAGCCATATACCAGCTCTGCGGACGACGCACCGAGATCTGGCTTTGGAGCCGTCCGGATGCCCAAAAGAACCCAAGGGAGTTGGTCTACCCAGTCCGGGCCTTCAAGCCTTGCACTGAGGGACGCCTTAAGTTGGCGGTGGAACCTCTCCACGAGACCATTTGCCTGGGGGTGATATGCAGTTGTGGGTTGTAATTTGGACCCGTACAGTTCCGCCAGCGCGGCCCAGAGGGACGAAGTGAACTGTGGTCCTTTGTCAGTTGTAATAACTGCCGGGACCCCGAAACGGGCTACCCAATGAAGGGCCAAAGTCCTAGCACAAGACGCTGACGAGATGTCAGACAATGGGAAAGCCTCTGGCCACCGGGTGAACCGATCCACCACCGTGAGGAGGTGGGTGTAGCCCTGGGAGGAAGGCAAAGGCCCGACCAAATCCACGTGGATGTGAAAAAAACGAAAAGCCGGGACTTCGAAATCCTGTACGGGGGGCTGGACATGGCGCTGGACTTTAGCGGTCTGACAGGGAACGCAGGAACGTGCCCAACCCGCTACCTGTTTCCGTAGGCCATGCCAGACAAACCGAGCTGCTACCAAAGCAGAGGTGGAGCGGATGGACGGGTGCGCCAGCCCATGAATGGCATCGAAAACCCGGCGCTGAAGGGAGGGCGGTACTACCGGCCTGGGGCGAGGAAGAGAAACATCGCACCAGACTTTCGTGCCCTCCGAACCACAAGCTACCTGGGCCAACTTCAATCCCGAAGTGGTGGACTGGTACGTCGAAACGGTATCCGCCAGGAGCTGTGCCTCCGCAAGCTCCTGGGGATCCACTTCGCAGTCCACCGCCGAAATAGGGGGAAAAGCAGGTCTAGACAGGGCGTCAGCAACAGCATTCAGCTTACCCGCGATATGACGGACATCTGTGGTAAATTCTGAGATAGCAGTGAGGTGCCGCTGCTGGCGGGCCGACCATGGGTCAGACAATTTCAAAAAAGCGAATGTTAATGGCTTGTGGTCCGTAAATGCCACAAATGGGCGGCCCTCGAGGAAATACCTGAAATGACGGACAGCTAAATGGAGAGCTAGAAGCTCTCGGTCAAATGCGCTATATTTCAGCTCGGCCGAATTTAGTTGCCGGCTGAAAAACGCTAAAGGCTGCCAACGGCCACCAACCTGCTGCTCCAGAACTCCACCCACCGCCACGTCAGAGGCGTCGACCGTCAGGGCCGTGGGGGCTGAGGGGCTCGGATGGACCAACATGGTGGCGTCTGCCAAGGCTGCCTTAGCTGCCGTAAAAGCCGACTCTGCGGCCGGGGACCACAACAATTCTACTGGATTACCTGCAAGGCATTGGAAAAGCGGGCGCAGGACTCGCGCCGCTGCCGGAACGAATCTATGGTAGAAATTAACCATGCCAACGAACTCCTGCAGCCCTTTTACTGTGGTGGGCCTGGGGAAAGCCTGAATAGCCTCCACCTTCTCTGGCAAAGGGGCAGCGCCGGCAGGGGTAATTCTGTGCCCTAGAAAATCGAGAGCAGGGAGGCCGAATTGACATTTGGAGGGTTGAATAATGAGCCCGTGGTCTTGGAGCCGCTGGAACACGGTCCGCAAATGGGCCTGGTGTTCTTGCACTGAGGGGCTAGCTACCAGGATGTCGTCTAAATAAATAAACACAAAGGGTAAACCCCTGCCCACGCGGTCCATCAGTCGCTGGAAAGCCTGTGCCGCGTTCTTTAAACCGAAAGGCATACGCAACCATTCAAACAACCCGAACGGAGTAATAGTTGCAGTTTTTTGTATGTCCTCCGGTCGCACCGGAATCTGGTGGTATCCTCGCACCAAATCGATTTTGGAAAACACTACCGCTCCTTCCAGTCCAGATGAAAAGTCCTGTAGGTGCGGTATGGGGTAGCGATCAGCCGTGGTGACAGCATTGAGACGCCGATAATCGCCACATGGTCTCCACCCCCCAGATGCCTTGGAGACCATGTGTAACGGCGAGGCCCACGGGCTGTCAGACTGACGAACAATTCCCATTTCCTCCATCTTCCTGAACTCCGCCCGTGCCACCACCAGTTTGTCTGGCGGTAGTCTCCTGGCCCGAGCGAAAACGGGAGGGCCTTCGGTGCGGATGTGATGGACCACACCGTGCTTAGCTGAAGGCGCGTCGAAACGTTGGACGAGCAGCTCTGGGAACTCTGCCAGAATCGCAGCATACGAGTCGGGGGCCGCGACGACGGCCTGGACAGTAGGGCTGGGCGAGGAGGCGATTGTCGGAGCGACGTGCTCATCTTCAGCAGCGGGTCGGAGGTCGTTACCGCGGACATCAGGAACCAGTGAAAAAGCCCAGAGAAAATCTGCGCCCAGGATCGCTTGTTTGACGTCGGCTATGATGAATGGCCATTCGTACGTGCGTAGGCCTAACGCAAGGGACATCTTCCGTGTGCCGAAAGTGCGAATTGGGCTGCCATTAACTGCGATGAGGGTGGGACCTGTCTTACCCGATCTGGTTTCGAGGTCGGTCGGCGGCACTATGCTGACAATGGCTCCGGTGTCCACCAAAAATTCTGTGTCCGTGAATCGATCATGGACATAGAGGCGCCGGTTCTGGCCAATCGTAACTGCCCCTATGTACGATCGGCCGAGGCATTTCCCGCGAAGGTACAAGGCAAGCGGCAGTTGCGGGATTCGTTACCCCATCGTAGGTGATAATAGCACCAGCCGCGCTTGTGCGGATCTTTTTGGCGGGCTTTCGGAGAATTGGCGGGAGACGTGGCGCCATCTTGCCGTCGCTGTGGCGTGGTCACCGATGTCGAGACTTTGTTGATGGAATCACTTGCCTTGTTTTTTCCCGCTATGAGCGCGTCCGCTTTCGCTGCATATGCTTCGGGGTCCTTAAAAGAACAATCCGTAAGCAGCAATCGGACATCCTCGGGGAGTTTTTCGCGGAATGCCTGCTCAAACATCGGGCAATCCGTATGCTCACCGGCTAGCACCATCATTTCGGCCATGAGGACGGAAGGCAGTTTGTCTCCAAGCTCCGGTAGGTGCAGAAGTTTTGCCGCACCACCATGCTTTTTTAACCCGAAGGTCCGCAGTAATACCTTCTTCATGGTTTCATACTTGTCTTCCGCAGGTGAATTTATTATGAACCGCATCACGCGCTTGGTTGTGTCCGGCGATAGTGCGCTGACGAGGTAGAAATACTTCGTGGAATCATCCGACACCTTCTTTATATGGAATTGGGCCTCGGCGTGGATAAACCAAGCTTGCGGTGCGTACGTCCAAAATAACGGAAGATGAACGTCCGCCGCGCTTGACTCTGGTGTGCCCTGCTCAGTCATCGTCAACGAGGCGTCGGGTTTTTCTCAGTCGGTGATCGTCCAGATCACGTTCGGGGTCACCAATATGGCGAGTCCGAGACTTGTAGTTGTAGATGAAGTTTATTGCAACCGCAATACACGAATACAGAATCAAAACAACAAGTCGCAGGACAACCAATATAAACTTACTGTCTTCCTTGAAGACTCAGACGAACTAACTAAATCGGGCGCCAAACGCACCCATGACATCGCTGACCAATTAGCGATGTCCTTCCCTGGACCAATCCCCATGGTCGCGTTCCCACATGACCTCGCTGGCCAATCCGAGGGTTCGACGACCTAGACCATTCTCCATGGTCGCTACAACAGGATGGATTATGGAGAGTCGGCTTGGCTTTGTGTGTGGCAGATCATGACACACGGATTTGAGTTTTTTGAAGTGGTCAGTAAGTTGATAAGTTAATGAGTTTGTGGATGACACCAACATTGCTTGTGTTGTAGACTATGAAGAAGGTTGTCTCAGAATAAAAGAGCATCTTCATCGGCAGAAAAAGATTGTTGAGTAATGGCAGATGGAAATTAACTCAGAAACGTGTGAGGTGTTGATTTTAAAGGTGTTGCAGTTAAACGAGGGCAGGACTTACACAGTAAATGGTGGAGCCTTGGAGAGGTTGTAGATCTGACACCAAGAGGTACAAATGCCCCTTTCTCTGAAAGTAGCAACCAGTTACACAGGGTGGTGAAGGAGACATACAGTGCATTCAGAAAGTATTCAGACCGCTTCACTTTTTCCACATTTTGTTACGTTACAGCCTTATTTTAAAATGGATTTAAAAAAAAAAAATCATCAATCTACACACAATACCCCATATTAAAAAAAGCAAAAACAGGTGTTTAGAAATTTTTGCAAAGTAATTAAAAAGAAATAACTGAAATGTCACATTTACATAAGTATTCAGACCTTTGCTATGACACTCAAAATTGAGTTTATGTTCATCCTATTTCCATTGATTGTCCTTGAGATGTTTCTACAACTTGATTGGAGCCCACCAGTGGTCAATTAAATTGATTGGACATGATTTGGAAAGGCACACACCTGTCTATATAAGGTCCCTCAGTTGACAGTACATGTCAGAGCAAAAACCAAGCCATGAAGATGAAGGAATTGTCCATAGACCTCCGAGACAGGATTGTGTCGAGACACAGATCTGGGGAAGGGTATAAAACAATTTCTGCAGCATTGCAGGTCCCGAAGAGCACAGTGGCCTCCATCATTCTCAAATGGAAAAAGCTTTCGATCCACCAGGACTCTTCACAGAGCTGGCCGCCCGGCCAAACTGAGCAATCGGGGGAGAAGGACCTTGGTCAAGGAGGTAACCAAGAACCCGATGGTCATTCTGACAGAGCTCCAGATTTCTCTGTGAAAATGGGAGAACCTTCCAGAAGGACAACTATATCTACAGTACTCCACCAATCAGGCCTTTGTGGTAGAGTGGCCAGACGGAAGCCACTCCTCAGTAAAAGGCACATGGCAGCCCGCTTGGAGTTTGCCAAAAGGCACCTAAAGGACTTTCAGATCATGAGAAACAAGATTCTCTGGTCTGATGAAACCAAGATTGAACTCTTTGGCCTGAATGCCAAACGGCACCACTCATCACCTGGCCAATACCATACCTACGGTGAAGCATGGTGGCGGCAGCATCATGCTGTTGGGGATGTTTTTCAGCGGCAGGAACTGGGAGACTAGTCAGGATCGAGGGAAAGATGAACGGAGCAAAGTACAGAGAGATCCTTGATGAAAACCTGTTCCAGAGTGTTCTGGACCTCAGACTGGGGCAGAGGTTCACCTTCCAACAGGACAACGACCCTAAGCACACAGCCAAGACAACGCAGGAGTGGCTTCATGACAAGTCTGTGAATGTCCTTGAGTGGCCCAGCCAAAGCCTGGACATGAACCCGATCGAACATCTCTGGAGGGACCTGACAATATCTGTGCATCGACGCTCCCCATCCAACCTGACAGAGCTTGAGAGGGTCTGCAGAGAAGAATGGGAGAAATTATCCTAATACAGGTGTGCCAGGCTTGAGGCCTCATACCCAAGAAGACCTGAGGCTGCAATCGCTGCCAAAGGTGCCTCAACAAAGTACTGAGTAAAGGGTCTGAATACTTATGTAAATGGGATATTTCAGTTATTTCTTCATATTGTGGCGGCTCCCAAGGAACGGGCCATACCACTACTGACCCCTCGGAACGGGAATGGACCAGTCCAGGGGGGCGGTCCTTTGCTACGTATATAAGGACGAGGTTTTGGGCACAAAGTCATTCCAGCAGATTTGACCGGTCTGATAACTGTGAAATAAAACCCAACGTCCCGAAATACCCGGCTCCTCGCCTTTATTTCGGGCCTCCTTCGACGCACCACATTGGTGACCCTGACGGTCCATTGATAGTAGGATGGACACACGATGGAAAGCTGACCGTTCGTCCGGCTCACAGGCCGACCAGGCCCCAGCTGTCGACGCGGTAGGCATCAAGCTCCCGACTTTCTGGACCACCCAGGCTCGCGTTTGGTTTTACCAAGCGGAGGCCCAGTTCCAGCTGTGGGGCATCACCGCAGATGACACCCGTTTTTTCCACCTGGTGGGAGCCCTTGACCAGGACACGGCCGAAGAGGTCACAGAGTTCCACGCGTCGACCACCCGGTTTTCCTTCCACCTCCATCCGCTTCATCGAGGGGAAGGAAAACCGGGTGGCCGACGCGTTGTCTCGCCCCGCCGTCAATGCCGTTTCAGAAGTGGCGCCCGGCATTGATTATTCTGCCCTGGCGGAGGCCCAGCTAACAGATGGTGAGATGCCCGCCTACCGGACTGCCATCTCTGGCCTCCACCTTGAGGATGTCCCTCTCTGCCCCGGAGGAGCGACGATACTGTGCGATGTGTCGGCAGGTCTGCCGCGCTCCATCGTACCCGCCGCCTGGCGACGGAGGGTGTTCGACGTGGTCCACGGGCTGGCTCACCCATCCATCCAGGCGTCGACCGCACTAGTAGCTGCGCGGTTCATGTGGCACGGTCTGCGTAGGCAGGTTGGCCACTGGGCCCGCACCTGCATTCCGTGCCAGACGGCGAAGATTCAACGCCACGTCCGGGCACCACTCCAGGAGATCGGTCTACCCTGCCGGCGTTTCGACCACCTGCACGTGGACATTGTGGGCTCTCTCCCGCCGTCCCAGGGCATCAACCTCCTCCTCACGGTGGTGGACCACTTCACACGGTGGCCGGAGGCCATACCGCTGGCCGACACATCCACATCTACATGCGCTCGTGCGTTGGCCGCGCACTGGATCGCTCGCTTTGGGGTGCCGGTGGTCATCTCATCGGACCGGGGGCCACAGTTCACCTCTAAGCTGTGGTCGGCCATGGCGGGCGTGCGGCTGCACCACACCACGGCCTATCACCCGCAGGCAAACGGCCTGATGGAGAGGTTCCACCGGCAGCTGAAGACAGCGCTGAAGGCGCGACTCTCCGGCCCCGACTGGATGGACGAGCTACCATGGGTCTTGCTGGGCATCCGGACTGCGCCCAAGGAGGACGTGGCTTCATCCTCAGCGGAGCTCGTATACGGGTCCCCGCTCACGGTGCCCGGGGAGTTCGTGCCCTCGTTGCCGGGGCGAGAGGAACCGCCCTCATCCACCCAACAGCGCCTTCGAGAGCGAGTTGGCAAGCTCACACCGGTGCCGACGTCCCTCCATGGGACATTCTGCCCTTACGTGCCATCGGCCCTCCGGGACTGCGCCTTTGTGTTCCTGCGCCGTGACGCCCACCGGACGCCACTCCAGAGGCCGTATGAAGGCCCGTACCGGGTGCTGGAGCACGGACAGACAACCTTTGTCTTGGACATGGGGGGCCGGCCGGAGGCCGTGTCAATTGACCGCTTAAAGCCAGCCCACTTAGACATTGACCAATCGGTGCGGGTTGCCCAGCCTCGGCCACGAGGTCGCCCCCCTTTGCGGGTCCCACCACCTGTCTCGCCACCTGTCCCTCCAACTGTGCCTCCGCAGGCCCCTCTGTCGGCCGATTTTCGTACGCGGTCCGGTCGGGTTGTGCGACCGCCAGTGCGTTTCGTGACTCCGGTTCTGGGGGGGGGTCCTGCGGCGGCTCCCAAGGTCGGGCCATACCACTACCGACCCCTCGGCACTGGAATGGACCAGTCCAGGGGGGCGTTCCTTTGCTACGTATATAAGGACGAGGTTTTGGGCGCGAAGTCATTCCAGCAGACTTGACCGGTCTGGTAACTGTGAAATAAAACCCAACGTCCAGAAATACCCGGCTCCTCGCCTTTATTTCGGGCCTCCTTCGACGCGCCACAATATTTAATTTTGCAAACATTTCTAAATGCCTGTTTTTGCTTTTTTATTTTGGGGTATTATTTGTAGATTGATGATAAAGAAAATGAATTTAATCCATTTAAAAATAAGGCTGTAACGTAGCAAAATGTGGAAAATGTAAAGTGGTCTGAATACTTTCTGAACGCACTGTCTGACAAGTTTGCCTTCATTGGCTGGGACTATGAGTACAAGAGTTGGGGCAGCATGTTACAGCAGCACAACATTGGTGAGACCATACTTGGAATATTGTGTACAGGTCTGACTAGGGAGGGATAATAATAACTTAAAGAGGATGGCAGAAAAAAATGACAATGTTGATGCCAGGAATGGAGGGGTTGTGTTATAAGGAGAGCCTGGATAAACTGGGACTGTTTTCAATAGATAATAGACACAGGAGGAGGCCATTCGGCCTTTTGAGCCAGCACCACCATTCAATGTGATCACGGCTGATCATCCACAATCAGTACCCCGTTCCTGCCTTCTCCCCATACCCCTCACCCCCCCCCCCACCCCATTACCCTGGAGTGGAGCTAGCTGAGGGGTGACCTTTGGGAGGTTTATGAATCATGAGGGGCACAGATAACGTGGACGGCCACAGTCTTTTCACAAGGGTAGGGGAGTCTGAAACCAAAGGGTACATATAGTTTTAAACTGAGAGGGGAAAGATTTCAAGGGCAACGGAGGGGCAAGTTTCTCTGATATTCCAGTTTTGGTGAGAGCACATTTGGAGTTTAGCGGGTGATTCACTCTCCAGACCGAAGGCAGGAAATATTTGCCTTGGAGTCAGTGCAGCATTGATTCAACAGATGGATTTTCAGAATGAAAGATGGGGAGACTGAGAATAATGGGACTTATCCGACTGTAATTTAGAAAAATGTTGTTGTGTTTTCCGAGAGGGACAGATGGGTGGATAATGAGAGGCTGGTTCCTCAATCTGGAGAGTCTGGAACTGGGGTGGGTTCAACATGGGGGCAAATTTCAGGATTTAGATGAAGGGGAATCTCCTTGTTAAGAGGGTTGGGAATCTGCTGAATGTTCCACCTCAGGGCTGTGGAGCGCAGAATGCGCACACTGATTATTAGATGTGGGAGCATCTCGTTAAATGAAGCCGTCAGAATGTTGTAAAAACCCAACTCTTCAGTGAAGCTCCTTTGGATGGAACTTGCTGATCATCGCTGCTCTGATCTCTGTGTGACTCTAAACTCTCACTGCACTTGTACACGGCCCTGGTAAGACCACATCTGGAGTATTGTGTACAGGTTTTGCCTTAGTTTTATTAATTCAGCTTTTGAAAGGTGCTATTGTGTTCATTATTTCTACAATGTAATGGTGCTGTAAAGATAGATAAAGCAAACACAGCTTGGAATCATTTATGTTTAACTGATATCAGTCACCTGCGTGGATCTCTTTCCCTCGCTCCTGCTCTCTACATAACAGGCTGACCAATCAAAACATTGAATATTTACCTCGAATGTAAACTCTGTCTGTCCCCCAGATGATGTTGTGTATTTCAAACATTTAATTCTGTATTTCTGGCTGAAATATATTCCCTGCTTGTTTTTCCAAACAACCTCAATTTCTTCCTCTGGTCAGTATTATAAAAGCTTCAGTCTTTAGTGCTGATAAACCCCACTGGTGACACCCAAGGACAAACATAAGAGCATTCCCCTCTACATCAACAGTATGAACACCCCTCCAATTGAGAACCATTCCTTCACCTTCCTTCCAACCACCTTGTCTCACATATTTCCTTCCTCCATAAGTCTTCGCTGTGAATTGGCCCATACATTAGACTCCACAATAAAGCTGGACAAATCCAGTCCAGCTAATGACCAATCAGTCTGTTCCCAATCATCAGGACTTGTCCACAGTGTGGGCAAGTGTCATTCCCCCTCCAATAATTCCCACAATGGAGGGACTGTCATACGAGGAAAAATTGGAAAGACTAGGATTGTATTCACTGGAGTTTAGAAGGATGAGAGGGGATCTTATAGAGTCGTATAAAATTATAAAAGGACTGGACAAGCTAGATGCAGGAAAAATGTTCCCAATGTTGGGGGAGTCCAGAACCAGGGGCCACAGTCTAAGAATAAAGGGGAGGCCATTTAAAACTGAGGTGAGAAGAAACTTTTTCACCCAGAGAGTTGTGAATTTGTGGAATTCTCTGCCACAGAGGGCAGTGGGGGCCAATTCACTGGATTAATTTAAAAGAGAGTTAGATAGAGCTCTAGGGGCTCTCTCCCCATTTAGAAAATAGTCTACGCCTTTATTCCTAGGACCAAAATGGTTGACTCCACACTTTTCTGCACTATATTCCATCTGCCACTTCTCTGCCCACTCTCCCAACCTGTCCAAGTCCTTCTGCAGAGTCCCTGCTTTCTCTACACTTCCTGCCCCTCCACCTATTTTCGTATCATCCACAAACTTGGCTACAAAGCCTTCAATCCCCTCGTCCAAATCATTAATACTGGTGCCAATGGCCCACAAATTCAAACCCACCTTCCACACCAGTCTTTGAGCCAAGTGTTCAACTCTCTAATCCTCTTAACCCTTTGCCAACATACGGTAGCAGTTCAGAGATTATTTCCTTAGAAACATAGAAACATAGAAAATAGGTGCAGGAGGAGGCCATTCAGCCCTTCGAGCCATTCATTGTGATCATGGCTGATCATCCACAATCAATAACCTGCGCCCACCTTCTAGGTTCTGCTTTTCAATTTGGTACCTAGCTGCTCAATTCCTTTAGCAGAACCTCTTTCCTTCTCCTACCTACATCATTGGGACCCACATTGACCACGACGACCGGATCTTTCCCCTCCCACTCCAAGTTCCTCTGCCGGTCAGACTAGATGCCCTGAACCTGGGCACCAGGCAGGCAATAGCCTTCGCGACTCTCGATCCTCACGACATAGAACAGTGTCAATGCCCCTAACTATACTATCCCCAATGACAACTACGTTTTTCTTCCCTCTTCCCTGTCAAATGGCCACGAACCACATTGCCCTGATCAGGTTGCTTCCTACAGTCCTCCCACTCAGTCCGCACCTTGTTCCCCTGCCTGCATCACTTGTAGTCCCACTCTCCATGTCACCACGGTCCATGTTGGAAGCAGTTACTCTAGCCGGCGTAACTGCCTCCATTTGCAAATGGATCAGAGGGGACAGGAGGAATCCGTTTTGTTCAGGAAGTTGTCATGAACTGAAACTGACGATTGAAAGGCTGGTGGAAGCAGAGTCAACAATAACTTTCAAAGGACTTGGCGAAATGTGTGAAGGAACAATTTCCAGTGGTTCCAGGAAAGAGCAGGAGAATTGTGTTAAATGAATCACACGATCAAAGAGATGGCACAGATAGGATGGGCCAAATGGCATCCTTCTGTGTAGTATCATTGTATCATGCTGTGATTCTACCAGGGGTTGACGATGAAGCTGAAAGTACAATGGGTCCAAGGGCCCACTTGCTCTGCCTTTAGAGTGGGAAGTGTTTGGGGAACAAGAGAAAACCCAGAGAAAGAAAGGGCCATTTGGCCCATCAGTCAGTCCCACCCCAGAGTGAAAATAGGTACGAGTGAAATGGTCTGCATAAATAGTCAGTTGTGTTGGAAATATTTGCCTAGATTGTCCATCTTAATTGTCCCCATTGATAATATTAATTGGACATATCATAACCAGATAATGGGACCATGAAGTGTTCAGATACAGTGCCACATTGTACAGTCACACTTGGAGATCACAAGACATTTCTGTGGCTTCCTGTTCATCTTGTTCTAATCTGTCAGTCAGTGATTGGTCATCAGGAGTTTTACATAGATTGCTGCAGCCAATTGCATTGATTCCAATGGTTGCAAAGCCTCCAAGATGCCAGAACTACAGGTATATAAGATGCAACAGCATTGGAAACCTCATCGACACGGAGAGCTGGGAGAGAGAGAGGTGGGAACGACAGCAGGAGATGCCCACCTTCACTGTGAAACTTGACACTAATCATCAATCGTTTTCTTGTGTTTCAGGTTTGAGGAAGGAAACATGATGCTGATGTGGGTTTTGGTGCTGACCGCACTGCTTGCCAGTGATGTGGCAGGTAAGGTCCATTGGTTCCAGGAGTGTTAGAAATACATTGGGGTGAGGAATGAATGCACAGGCACTGTGTTGGGACTGTGGAACATGGGAGTTTGTGGAACAGGGTACTTAAGGAGGTGGCTCTAGAAATTGTGGACGCATTGGTGATCATTTTCCAATGTTCTATAGATTCAGGTGGTTTGGAGGGTAGCTAATGTTATCCCACATTTTAAGAAAGGAGGGAGAGAGAAAACGGGAAATTATAGACCAGTTAGTCTGACATCAGTGGTGGGGAAGATGCTGGAGTCACTTATAAAAGACGAAATTGCAGAGCATTTGAGCACAAAATTAGAGCACATGGTATTGGGGGTAGGGTACTGACATGGATAGAAAATTGGTTGGCAGACAGAAAGCAAAGATTGGGGATAAATGGGTCCCTTTCAGAATGGCAGGCAGTGACAAGTGGGGTACCACAAGGCTTGGTGCTGGGACCGCAGCTATTTACAATATACATTAATGACTTGGATGAAGGGATTAAAAGTACCATTAGCAAATTTGCAGATGATACAAAGTTGGGTGGTAGTGTGAACTGTGAGGAAGATACTATGAGTTTGCAGGGTGACTGCAGGGGAGAAGGCAGGAACGGGGTACTGATTGAGAGTGATCAGCCATGATCGCATTGAATGGCGGTGCTGGCTCGAAGGGCTGAATGGCCTACTCCTGCACCTATTGTCTATTGTCTATTGTCTATTGACTTGGACAAGTTGTGTGAGTGGGCGGATGCATGGCAGATGCAGTTTAATGTGGATAAGTGTGAGGTTATCCACTTTGGTGGTAAGAATAGGAAGGCAGAGTATTATCTGAATGGTGTCAAGTTAGGAAAAGGGGACGTACAATGAGAAATAATGCCCCAAAGTCTCTCTATTTCAGAGCCTATTTGTACGTTGTGTTGAGTCGCCTGGTGGTTGTAGGGAAGAAGCGGCTCCTGATCCTGGACTTCATGGTTTCCCGGCTCGGATCAGTCTTGTTTAAACAATGGCCACGCTTGGACCACACTTTCCTCTGTAGTTGGTGTTTCTTAAATGGCTCTCTATCTGTTATGAACTGTGGGTTAATTCTTTAATTGCCAACCATTGCTTCTCTCCTGTCTTACCTGATGATGGTGGTGGCAGCATTAGCTCAGGACACTTCCAGTTTGCAGCTCAGTGACGTGGCCACCCCTGCTGTGGGCCAAACTGCTGGGTGACTGCGGACAAATCCAACCAATGTCTTCTACCCATTGCCCTTTTCTCAGCTCAGGATACGATCACATAGCTCTGTGAAAGTAGTGGTTCAGGTGGACAAGGTGGTGAAGAAGGTGTTTGGCACGCTTGCCCTCATCGAAGATTAAAGGAGTTGGGATCCATGTTACAGCCTTACAAGATGTTGGTGAGACCCCACCAGGACATGGTGTTACCAGGTGTGGTGGGATTGAGTTATAAGGGGAGGGGGGGTTATAAATTCATGAGGTGCAACAATTGAACATAGATATCACAGTGCAGGGCAGAAACACTGGAGGGATGTTATTCACAATGAGGGTGCCAGAGGTAGTGGGGCAGGCAGGTACATCTACAATGTTACAAGGCCACTTGGACGGGTTCATGGATCGGAAAGGATGAGAGGAGAGGGGCCAAATGCAGACAAACGGGACACGCTGAGGAAGGCCCTTTGGTCGGTGAGTTGGTTTAAATCTGAATTCTCCTTAACTGACAGGGACGACCGATTCCTTGGGACCGGAGGAGACTCAGCAAGACCTTGAAATGCGCGCCTTATCCGAAGGGCCGTGTGCTGAAAACTGGTTTTATTTTCCTACCTTATCATCCTGTTATCAATTTTTCAGTCACAAAAAGACCTGGTCAGATGCTGAGGTAAGTCCCTGAAACTAGTGGTTGTTCTGGGAGGCCAGGGGAACATTGCTCTCTGCTGGTTCATTCCCATGAACTCACAGCACAGCCTGTCGTTGAATACATAGAAACATAGAAAATAGGTGCAGGAGTAGGCCATTCGGCCCTTCGAGCCTGCACCGCCATTCAATATGATCATGGCTGATCATCCAGCTCAGTAACCTGTACCTGCCTTCTCTCCATACCCCCTGATCCCTTTAGGCACAAGGGCCACATCTAACTCCCTCTTAAATATAGCCAATGAACTGGCCTCAACTACCTTCTGTGGCAGAGAATTCCACAGACTCACCAGTCTCTGTGTGAAGAAATGTTTTCTCATCTCGGTCCTAAAAGACTTCCCTTATCCTTAAGCTGTGACCCCTGGTTCTGGACTTCCCCAACATCGGGAACAATCTTCCCGCATCTAGCCTCTCCAACCCCTTAAGAATTTGATATGTTTCAATAAGATCCCCCCTCAGTCTTCTAAATTCCAGCGAGTACAAGCCCAGTCTATCTAGTCTTTCCTCATATGAAAGTCCTGCCATCCCAGGGTTCAATCTGGTGAACCTTCTCTGTACTCCCTCTAAGGCTAGAATGTCTTTCCTCAGATTAGGAGACCAAAACTGTACACAATACTCCAGGTGCGGTCTCACCAAGGCCCTGTGATGAGGCCCTGTGTTGCAGGCTGCCCTTCACTGCAGCCTGTTGTTGAATACCTGCGATGAGGCCCTGTGTTGCAGGCTGCCCTTCACTGCGGCCTGTCGTTGAATACCTGCGATGAGGCCCTGTGTTCCAGGCTGCCCTTCACTGCGGCCTGTCGTTGAATACCTGCGATGAGGCCCTGTGTTCCAGGCTGCCCTTCACTGCGGCCTGTCGTTGAATACCTGCGATGAGGCCCTGTGTTCCAGGCTGCCCTTCACTGCGGCCTGTCGTTGAATACCTGCGATGAGGCCCTGTGTTCCAGGCTGCCCTTCACTGCGGCCGTGGGCTCCCGTTTCTATCGCTCCGACCGGTGGGTGAAATATTGGGATTCGGGGGAAACTCCACATCCAGGAGTTAACTCAGAGCTGGGGTTGGCATCAGAGAGATTAAAGAACAAGAACTCTGATTCAAATGTACAAAGTTGCCCATTTGCAATATTAATCCTGATAAGGGGGCGTGGCTGTGTTCTGCAGCTGCGGCTCACCGGCAGTCTCTCCGTTTTTTTGTCATTGTCGTTGTTAAATGTACGTTTTGTTCTATTTTTAACTCTGTGTATGTGGGGGGGTTGGGGGAAACTTTTTTTTCAAATCTCCTCCTCAACGGAGATGCGACCTTTACCGTGTCGTATCTCCGTTCGCGCTACGGCCTAACATCGTGGAGTCGGCGGCCTCCAGCTGGGATCGACCTCAAAGACTCCGGTCGCAGGGCCTGGACTTACCATCTCGGAGGCTTCGGCCGTGGGCCCTGCAGACCGCAACATTGGGAGTTCGCAGGTCCCTGGCTGGCGACCGGCTTTTGGGAGCTCCAGCCGTAGCAGCTTCGACCGCCCCGAAGCGCGAGGTACGATCAACCCGCCCGCAGGCCCTTCATCGCCCTGCGTGGCCCGGCTGCAGCACTTTCCATCGCCCGGTGGGGGCTCAGGACTTTCATCGCCCTGCGTGGCTCGGCCGCAGCACTTTCCATCGCCCGGTGGGGGCTCAGGACTTTCATCGGCCTGCTCGGCTCGGCCCTGGGACTTTCCATCGCCCGGTGGGGGCTTCAAAAAGTTGGGAGCCTCGATCACCTCGTGGCACCACGGGAGAAGAATGAGGAGGAGATAAGACTTTGCCTTCCATCACAGTGAGGGTATGCCTAGAGCAATCACTGTGATGGCTGTTTTGTGTAAAAAATTATATCTGTGTGTCTTGTGCTTTTTAATGTCTACTGCCGGACCCTGACGTGAGAGGACGCTGGCGTTGTGTATTCGCCGCTTTTCCGTCAGGATAGTTTGTCTGTTTGTTTCTATGTTAATTGTTTTTGTAAAGCGCTTTGAGCATGTGATAAGGCGCTATATAAAATAAATGGATTATTATTATTATTATTATTATTATTTATTTGGAGGCATGTGAGAGGATGAAACGTATTAATTCACAGATAAAATATTTTGATATTAAACTATTTTACAGGCGTTCTGCAAACGGCAAGCACATTACGGGCACCTGGCTACTGTGACCTCGAGTGAACAAGACACGTTCATTACCAACGTGATTGCTGCAGTGAACCAAGGGAATCCAGACACCTGGATTGGCCTAAACGACAGATGCCAGGTACTGTTAGCAACCCCCCTCCCGGCCCGGGCGGCTGCCATTGGTTGAGTGGGCGCACGTGGCCGCTGGCTGGGTGATGTCACGTGGGGCGCGGGGCGGTGACGTCACCTTGTCCCGTATTTGGGAGTGAGGAAGTTGGCAACCGCTAGGTACAGTTAACAATCCACCTCCCGGCCCGGGCGGGCACCATTAACCAAGATACTTGGTCAAAACAATGATTGCAATGGCTGACTTTGTTCCAGGATTTAGTTTCTTAATTTCTGACAACAGAGAAGGCCGTTCAGCCCATCGAGTCCACGCCAGCTCCCAGTACAATCCCATCACCCCCATCCATGCAGTCATTTCATTGTAACCTACTTCCTCTCACATAAACCGGAGCACTCGCTGGGAAACAGGGTGAATATACAAACGCACCCGGATAACACTGGGCATATCTGTCTTTCTCTGGGAGATCTTACTTTGTATTTGTGTTCAATGACCATCTTTTCCTCATTTTCTGAGTTACCATTTCTCCTCTTCCCTGACCTTCACTCTCAGATCCTGTCACTTTCATCTCAAGGATTCTGTTACGTCCATGAGATTCCCCCACCCTGCCATTCCATAGTTTAAACTCCCATCCACTGCCCTACTTGTCCCGGCTGCTCGTATTCTGCGGTCACTTCGGCTCATGTACAGCTCCTCCCTGTACAGTTCAGTGGCAGCTTACTCAGCATTCCAACAGTGATGACCATTGATTTGTACCCACAGGAAGGGACTTTCACTTGGATCGATGGATCTCCATCAAGTTACAGACAATGGGATGATAATCAACCTGACAATTATCAAGGCAATGAAGATTGTGCGCACACTCATTGTAAGTGCAACCGTGACAGAAATGTTGTTTTGCTGGAAGTTAATTTCAGACACAGTATTGACCTCTACAGACCCGCTGGTACACAGAGGGGTGAACCAGCCCCATGGGTCCTGTGCTCTGCAGAACTGGACTGACTGCCCAGCAGTGAGTGGAGGATATATGGGATGTAATGCTGGAGTCAGGGGAACAGACACTGACTGTAACTGTGCAGGAGGAATGTACAAGGGGGGAACACTGGAGTTAGAGGGAGATACAGTGAGATACGACACATAAAGAAAGAACTGAACACAGACAGGAAAGTGAAAGGAATGTCCTGAGATTCATTTCAAAGTGAATTAAATGCAGGAACATTCTGCTCAACCTCTGTATATCCGGTTGGAGTGGACATGCTGTCCTGTGAGACGTTCCATGATACTGTTTGACAAAAGACTGAGAGGCAGTGGAGCAGTGAACTGGTCACAAAACAGAATGGCCATGAAGATCCAACAGGCTGGGGTTTGTTCTCCACAAGAGAGAAGATTGAGGGGTGACCAGCCAGGGGCCGATCCCACTGTGAAGGATTTGTAGGGGGATGTCGAGAGGATGTTTCCTCGAGTGTGAAACTAGATTTACTGGTCGTAAATGTAAAATAGCCACCGATAAATCAAAGTGGGCAGAGGGACAATCTTCTTGACCAATGACCTCCCTGTTTCCTCTCCACACGTGCCAACTGACCTATTGGGTATTGCCAGCATTCAGTTCAGATTCCCAGTGTCAGCTCCATTTGCTTGTAGACTAACAGGTAAATGTTTTTCTCTTTTCCTGCTTCTAGATAATGGAGCTTGGAATGACCTGCCGTGTGATGAAACAATTGGTTTTGTTTGTTCCTACAAAGCGGGCTGTCATTAGAAGACTCCAGAATGGTCCACTCAACCTCCCAGCAGTGGATCCAGTGCTTTGATTTCTTTGTAGTCCCTCTCACTGTCTGTGGTGACTGTACACGCTTAGCTTCTCAGCCAATAATAAAGAGACCTGCATCATGAGCTGTGTGTTTGGTGCTGTGTGAGTCCAGTTTCCCACAGCCTTCCTGACCCACTGTTGCTTGTTCCCCACCTCTGCACTCAGTGCTGCGCTGAGGAGAAGGTGGCACACACTTTGCAAAATGAACGCTTGCCCTTCGACCGCACCTGGTGTGTCGGGTCCCGGACACGCACCTGGGAGAGAAATAACGGCTGTGGAGAGGATCCACGGGGAGTTAGTGGAATAGTTGCAGGGAGAGAGAGAGCTCTCACAGTCCTGTGGGTGGGCTGCAGAAGATCAACTGGGCCCAGAAATTCCTCGGCACATCTGTAAGGAAACCTGTGCTGTGTGTTTATAAATCAGCTCACCCGGGTGTCGGGCAATGTCCCCATGGTTCTGGCTGGAGCCCATATTCGGGTTGGGGTCCCACCGTCTGCACCCTGGCAGTTGCCCGGCCGAGCCCACGGGTGGGACACAGCCTGCAGGTGGAGCTGAGCCCACGGGTGGGACACAGCCTGCAGGTGGAGCTGAGCCCACGGGGACACAGCCTGCAGGTGGAGCTGAGCCCACGGGTGGGACACAGCCTGCAGGTGGAGCTGAGCCCACGGGGACACAGCCTGCAGGTGGAGCTGAGCCCACGGGTGGGACACAGCCTGCAGGTGGAGCTGAGCCCACGGGTGGGACACAGCCTGCAGGTGGAGCTGAGCCCACGGGTGGGACACAGCCTGCAGGTGGAGCTGAGCCCACGGGGACACAGCCTGCAGGTGGAGCTGAGCCCACGGGTGGGACACAGCCTGCAGGTGGAGCTGAGCCCACGGGGACACAGCCTGCAGGTGGAGCTGAGCCCACGGGTGGGACACAGCCTGCAGGTGGAGCTGAGCCCACAGGTGGACACAGCCTGCAGGTGGAGCTGAGCCCACAGGTGGGACACAGCCTGCAGGTGGAGCTGAGCC
Organism: Rhinoraja longicauda; assembly: GCF_053455715.1. Lineage (NCBI taxonomy): Eukaryota > Metazoa > Chordata > Chondrichthyes > Rajiformes > Arhynchobatidae > Rhinoraja > Rhinoraja longicauda. The sequence goes on along the minus strand of NC_135953.1, from coordinate 576,160 downwards.
CATGGGGACACAGCCTGCAGGTGGAGCTGAGCCCACAGGGACACAGCCTGCAGGTGGAGCTGAGCCCACGGGTGGGTACAGCCTGCAGGTGGAGCTGAGCCCACAGTTGGGACACAGCCTGCAGGTGGAGCTGAGCCCATGGGGACACAGCCTGCAGCCACCACAGACCAGCAGAGCAGCAGTGATGGACATTGTCAACATCGTCTGGCCAGGCTGACCCCTGTCACCCCAACCAGTGCTGCCGCCAGGACAATGGGCCTCCCACACCTTACCCCCTTGATCATCCCACACGTGTCCAACCTGTTCATCTCAATGATCATCTCTCCTCCAATTCCTGCCCTGAGCCTTTATTGCCAGAGTATTCAGAATGGTGATGTGGGATAAAATGTGACTGAGGAGAAAGAGGAAGGCTCATTGTTGTTTCAGGGGAAGCTGTCTAATCATATTAGCTGGATATTCCTTGACTTCCTTCGACTTTATTCCTTGGAGCTCAGGAGGATGAGGGGTGATCTTAATAATAATATATTCCTTTATTCGTCCCACACCGGGGAAATTTACAGTGTTACAGCAGCAAAGTGGATAGCAAGACACTATAAATAAAAGTAAAGACAAGGATAAATTGTCATCAGTTTCCTGTGTGACCTTAGCTGTTATTGTTGACTCGTCTGCTGGGAGCAGTGTTGGTTGTGCAGTCTCACAGCAGCGAGAAGGAAGGACCTCCTATATCTCTCCTTCACGCACTTGGGATGAAGAAGCACACAGTCTCTGGCCCAGAGTAGGTGAATCACAAGAGAACATACTGTAGCTTTAAGGTTAAAATGTTTATTAGGAATCTGAGGGGTAACATTTTCACACAAAGAGTGGTGGGGTTATGGAACAAGCTGCCAGAGGAGGCAGTTGAGGCTGGGACTATTTACCTTTAAGAAACAGTTAGGTACATGGACAGGACAGGTTTGGAGGGATATGGGGCAAATGCCAGCAGGTGGGACTAGTGTAGCTGGGACATGTTGGCCGGTGTGGGCAAGTTGGGCCAAAGGGCCTGTTTCCACACTTTATCACTCTATGACTGGTGTAGCTGGGACATGTTGGCCGGTGTGGGCAAGTTGGGCCAAAGGGCCTGTTTACACACTGTATCACTCTATGACTAGTGTAGCTGGGACATGTTGGCCGGTGTGGGCAAGTTGGGCCAAAGGGCCTGTTTCCACACTGTATCACTCTATGACTAGTGTAGCTGGGACATGTTGGCCGGTGTGGGCAAGTTGGGCCAAAGGGCCTGTTTCCACACTGTATCACTCTATGACTGGTGTAGCTGGGACATGTTGGCCGGTGTGGGCAAGTTGGGCCAAAGGGCCTGTTTCCACACTGTATCACTCTATGACTAGTGTAGCTGGGACATGTTGGCCGGTGTGGGTACGATGGACCAAAGGGCCTGTTTCCACACTGTATCACTCTCTGACTCCACTGTATAATGAAGCTCCAACCTCTGTGTGACACTAAAGTCACAACAAATGTTTGTCCCTTTAACAAATGTCCTCAGAGGAGATTAGGAAAGACACAATAATGTCTCCAAACTTTGCAAGTGCACATCTCTCAGCAATACTCATGTCCCAAGATGGAAATGAACAGCGAGGTGGTGCAGCGGTAAAGTTGCTGCCTTACAGCGAATGCAGCGCCAGAGATCCAGGTTCGATCCCGACTACGGGTGCTGTCTGTGCGGAGTTTGTACGTTCTCCCCGTGACCTGCGTGGGTTTTCTCCAAGTTCTTCGCTTTCCACCCACACTCCAAAGACGTGCAAGTGGGTATTGAGTACTGAGGAAGGGTTAGTTAGCAGTCTTGATATGCGTGGCCCCTTGGGCAAGAGTGACCATAATATGGTTGAGTTCATTAGGATGAAGAGTGACATAGTTAATTCAGAAACAATGGTTCTAAACTTAAAGAAAGGTAACTTTGAGGGTATGAGACGTGAATTGGCCAAGATAGACTGGTAATTGATTTTTAAAGGGTTGACGGTGGATATGCAATGGAAGGCATTTAAAGACCGCATGGATGAACTACAACAATTGTTCATCCCCGTTTGGCAAAAGAATAAATCAGGGAAGGTAGTGCATCCGTGGCTAACAAGGGAAATTAGGGATAGTATCAAAACAAAAGATGAAGCATACAAATTAGCAAGAAAAAGCAGCCTTCCAGAGGACTGGGAGAAATTCAGAGTCCAGCAGAGGAGGACAAAGGGCTTAATTAGGAAAGGGAAAATAGATTATGAAAGAAAACTGGTAGGGAACATAAAAACTGACTGCAAAAGCTTTTATAGATATGTGAAGAGAAAAAGATTAGTTAAAACAAATGTAGGTCCCGTGCAGTCAGAAATTGATCATGGGGAACAAGGACATGGCAGACCAATTGAATAACTACTTTGGTTCTGTCTTCACTAAGGAAGACATAAATAATCTGCCAGAAATAGCAGGGGACCGGGGGTCAAATGTGATGGAGGAACTGAGTGAAATCCAGGTTAGTCGGGAAGTGGTGTTAGGTAAATTGAATGGATTAAAGGCCGATAAATCCCTAGGGCCAGATAGGCTGCATCCCAGAGTGCTTAAGGAGGTAGCCCCAGAAATAGTGGATGCATTAGTGATAATTTTTCAAAACTCTTTAGATTCTGGAGTAGTTCCTGAGGATTGGAGGGTAGCTAATGTAACCCCACTTTTCAAAAAGGGAGGGAGAGAGAGAAAACGGGGAATTACAGACCAGTTAGTCTAACATCGGTAGTGGGGAAAATGCTAGAGTCAGTTATTAAAGATGTGATAGCAACACATTTGGAAAGTGGTGAATTCATTGGATAAAGTCAGCATGGATTTATGAAAGGCAAATCATGTCTGACGAATCTTATAGCATTTTTCGAGGATGTAACTAGTAGAGTGGATAAGGGAGAACCAGTGGATGTGTTATATCTGGACTTCCAGAAGGCTTTCGACAAGATCCCACATAAGAGATTAGTATGCAAACATAAAGCACACGGTATTGTGGGTTCAGTATTGATGTGGATAGAGAACTGGCTGGCAGACAGGAAGCAAAGAGTAGGAATAAACGGGTCCTTTTCAGAATGGCAGGCAGTGACTAGTGGGGTACCGCAAGGTTCAGTGCTGGGACCCCAGCTATTTACAATATATATTAATGATTTGGACGAGGGAATTGAATGCAACATCTCCAAGTTTGCGGATGACACGAAGCTGGGGGGCAGTGTTAGCTGTGAGGAGGATGCTAGGAGGCTGCAAGGTGACTCGGATAGGTTAGGTGAGTGGGCAAATGCATGGCAGATGCAGTATAATGTCGATAAATGTGAGGTTATCCACTTTGGTGGCAAGAACAGGAAAGCAGACTATTGTCTGAATGGTGGCCGATTAGGAAAAGGGGAGATGCAACGAGACCTGGGTGTCGTGGTACACCAGTCATTGAAAGTAGGCATGCAGGTGCAGCAGGCAGTGAAGAAAACGAATGGTATGTTGGCATTCATAGCGAGGGGATTTGAGTATAGGAGCAGGGAGGTTCTACTGCAGTTGTACAGGGCATTGGTGAGACCACACCTGGAGTATTGCGTACAGTTTTGGTCTCCTAATCTGAGGAAAGACATTCTTGCCATAGAGGGAGTACAGAGAAGGTTCACCAGATTGATTCCTGGGATGGCAGGACTTTCATATGAAGAAAGACTGGATAGACTCGGCTTGTACTCGCTGGAATTTAGAGGATTGAGGGGGGATCTTATAGAAACTTACAAAATTCTTAAGGGGTTGGACAGGCTAGATGCAGGAAGATTGTTCCCGATGTTGGGGAAGTCCAGAACCAGGGGTCACAGTTTAAGGATAAGGGGGAAGTCTTTTAGGACCGAGATGAGAACGTTTTTTTTCACACAGAGAGTGGTGAATCTGTGGAATTCTCTGCCACAGAAGGTAGTTGAGGCTAGTTCATTGGCTATATTTAAGAGGGAGTTAGATGTGGCCCTTGTGGCTAAAGGGATCAGGGGGTATGGAGTTAAGGCAGGTACAGGATACTGAGTTGGATGATCAGCCATGATCATATTGAATGGCGGTGCAGGCTCGAAGGGCCGAATGGCCTACTCCTGCACCTATTTTCTATGTTTCTATCAGATCAGGTTCATTACACAATACTAAATCCAGAATTGCCTTCTCCCTGGTAGGCTCCAGTACAAGCTGTTCTATGAATCCATCTCGGAGGCACTCCACAAACTCTCTTTCCTGGGGTCCATTACCATCCTAATTTTCCCAGTCTACCTGCATGTTGAAATCTCCCATAACCACTGTAGCATTACATTTGCGACATGCCAATTTTAGCTCTTGATTCAACTTGCACCCTATGTCGAGACTACTGTTTGGGGGCCTGTAGATAACTCCCATTTGGGTCTTTTTACCCTTACAATTCCTCATTTCTATCCATACTGATTCTACATCTCCTGATTCTATGTCACCCCTTGCAAGGGACTGAATATCATTCCTTACCAACAGAGCGACCCCACCCCCTCTGCCCACCTGTCTGTCTTTTCTATACGTTATGTACCCCTGAATATTCAGTTCCGAGCCCTGGTCCTCTTGTAGCCATGTCTCAGTGATCCCTACAACATCATATGATGTTGTGGGAATTACAGAGACATGGCTGCAAATTTGTGGAGTGCCTCCAAGATGGATTCTTAGAGCAGCTTGTACTGGAGCCTACCAGGGAGAAGGCCATTCTGGATTTAGTGTTATGTAATGAACCGGATTTGATAAGGGGACTAGAGGTAAAAGAGCCATTAGGAGGTAGTGATCATAATATGATCAGTTTTAATCTACAATTTGAGAGGGAGAAGGGAAAATCGGAAGTGTCAGTATTGCAGTTGAACAAGGGGGACTATGGAGGCATGAGAGAGGAGCTGGCTAGAGTTGACTGGAAAGAGACCCCAGCAGGGAAGACGGTGGAACAACAATGGCAGGTATTTCTGGGAATAATACAGAAGGTGCAGGATAACATAACATAACATAACATAACAGAACTTTATTGTCATTCGGTATAAATACCGAACGAAATTTCAGCAGTCACAAGACACAGCAAAAAAGAAAAGAACACAGGACACCCGACCCCAACACAAACATCCATCACAGTGACTCCAAACACCCCCTCACTGTGATGGAAGGCAACAAAACTTCCCCTCTCTTCCCCCCGCACCCACGGACAGGCAGCTCGACCCCTACCGAGGCAACCGACACGCACAGCCCCCGCAAGGGGATGGAAGGCCCCGCGGCCGAGCCGTCCCGGGCACCGAAACGTCCCGCAGCCGCACCGGGCGATGTTAAGTCCAGCGGCCGAGCCGCGCCAGGCGATGGAAGGCCCCGCGGCCGCTGCTAAGTCCCGCGGCCGAGCCGCACCGGGCACTGAAACGTCCCGCGGTCGAGCCGCACCGGGCACTGAAATGTCCCGCGGCCGAGCCGCACCGGGCACTGAAACGTCCCGCGGCCGAGCTGCACCGGGCACTGAAACGTCCCGCGGCCGAGCCGCACCGGGCACTGAAACGTCCCGCAGCCGAGCCGCACTGGGCACTGAAATGTCCCGCAGCCGAGCCGCACCGGGCACTGAAACGTCCCGCGGCCGAGCCGCACCGGGCACTGAAACGTCCCGCGGCCGAGCCGCACCGGGCACTGAAACGTCCCGCGGCCGAGCCGCGCCGGCGATGTTAAGTCCCGCGGCCGAGCCGCACCGGGCACTGAAACGTCCCGCAGCCGAGCCGCACCGGGCACTGAAACGTCCCGCGGCCGAGCCGCACCGGCGATGTTAAGTCCAGCGGCTGGGCCGAGCCGCGCCGGGCGATGTAAGGCCCCACGGCCGATGGAAGGTCCCGCGGCCGAGCTGCGCCCCGGGGAAGAGACCTAATAAAAGAAAGGTTTCCCCCCCACCCCCACCCCCACACCCACACCCACACCCACACCCACCCCCACCCCCACACAGCCAAAAACAGAAACAAAAACCATCCCAACACCGACACAAACAAAAAAAAGAAAAAAAGACAAACAGACTGCCAGAGAGCCGCAGCCGTTAGGCGCAGCCACGTGATCAGTTCATTCTAAAGAGGAAGAAAGATTCTAAGGGGAGTAAGAGGCGACTGTGGCTGACAAGGGAAGTCAAGGACAGTATAAAAGTAAAGGAGAAGAAATATAACATAGCAAAGATGAGCGAGAAGCCTGAGGATTGGGACGCTTTTAAAGAGCAACAGAAAATAACGAAAAAGGCAATGCAGGGAGAAATGATGAGGTACGAAGGTGAGCTAGCCAATAATATAAAGGAGGACAGTAAAAGTTTCTTTGGGTACATGAAGAGGGAAAAAAATAGTTAAGACAAATGTGGGTCCCTTGAAGACAGAAGCAGGTGAATTTATAAGAGGATAACTGCAGATGCTGGTACAAATCGAAGCTTTTTATTCACAAAATGCTGGAGTAACTCAGCAGGTCAGGCAGCATCTCGGGAGAGAAGGAATGGGTGACGTTTCGGGTCGAGACCCTTCTTCCGACTGATGTCCGAATTTCAGTCTGAAGAAGGATCTCGACCCGAAACGTCACCCATTCCTTCTCTCCCGAGATGCTGCCTGACCTGCTGAGTTACTCCAGCATTTTGTGAATAAAAGCAGGTGAATTTATTATGGGGAACAAGGAAATGGCAGACGAGTTGAACCGGTAATTTGGATCTGTCTTCACTAAGGAAGATACCAACAATCTCCCAGATGTACTAGTGGAAAGAGGTCCTAGGGTGACGGAGGAACTGAAGGAAATTCACAGTAGGCAGGAAATGGTGTTGGGTAGACTGATGGGACTGAAGGCTGATAAATCCCCAGGGCCTGATGGTCTGCATCCCAGGGTGCTTAAGGAAGTTCTATAGATTCAGGATCAGTTCCTGTGGATTGGAGGGTAGCTAATGTTAGCCCACCTTTTAAGAAAGGAGGGAGAGAGAAAACAGGAAATTATAGACCAGTTAGTCTGACATTCGTGGTGGGGAAGATGCTGGAGTCAATTATAAAGGAAGAAATTGCGGAACATTTGGATAGCAGTAACAGGATCGTTCCGAGTCAGCATTGATTTACGAAGGGGAAATCATGCTTGACTAATCTTTTGGAATTTTTTGAGGATGTAACTCGGAAAATGGACAAGGGAGAGCCAGTGAATGTAGTGTACCTGGACTTTCAGAAAGCCTTTGATAAGGTCCCACATTGGAGATTAGTGGGTAAGGTTAGAGCACATAGTATTGGGGGTAGGGTTCTGACATGGATAGAAAATTGGTTGGCAGACAGGAAACAAAGGGTAGGGATTAACGGGTCCCTTTCAGAATGGCAGGCAGTGACTAGTGGAGTACCGCAAGGCTCGGTGCTGGGACCGCAGCTATTTATACATTAATGACTAACGGCTGCGGCTCTCTGGCAGTCTGTTGTCTTTTTTTCTTTTTTTTTTGTTTGTGTCGGTGTTGGGATGGTTTTTGTTTCTGTTTTTGGCTGTGTATGTGTGGTGGGGGTGTGTGGTGGGGGTGTGGGGTGGGGTGGGGGGGTGGGGCGGGGGGAAACCTTTATTTTATTAGGTCTCTTCCCCGGGGCGCGGCTCGGCTGCGGGCCTTAACATTGCCGGCGCAGCTCGGCTGCGGGACGTTTCAGTGCCCGGAGCGGCTCGGCTGCGGGCCTTAACATTGCCGGCGCAGCTCGGCCGCGGGACGTTTCAGTGCCCGGTGCGGCTCGGCCGCTGGACTTAACATCGCCCGGTGCGGCCGCGGGACGTTTCAGTGCCCGGTGCGGCTCGGCCGCGGGACGTTTCAGTGCCCGGTGCGGCTTGGCCGCTGGACTTAACATCGTCCGGTGTGGCCGCGGGACGTTTCAGTGCCCGGTGTGGCCGCGGGACGTTTCAGTGCCCGGTGCGGCTCGGCCGCGGGACGTTTCAATGCCCGGTGCGGCTTGGCCGCTGGACTTAACATCGCCCGGTGTGGCCGCGGGACGTTTCAGTGCCCGGTGCGGCTTGGCCGCTGGACTTAACATCGTCAGCGCTGTTCGGCCGCGGGACGTTTCAGTGCCCGGTGCGGCTCGGCCGTTGGACTTAACATTGCCCGGTGTGGCCGCGGGACGTTTCGGTGCCCGGGGCGGCTCGGCCGGGGGGCCTTCCATCCCCTTGCGGGGGCTGTGCGTGTCGTTTGCCTCGGTAGGGGACGAGCTGCCTGTCCGTGGGTGCGGGGGGAAGAGAGGGGAAGTTTTGTTGCCTCCATCACAGTGAGGGGGGGTTTGGAGTCACTGTGATGGATGTTTGTGTTGGGGTCGGGTGTCCTGTGTTCTTTTCTTTTTTGCTGTATTTTGTGTGACTGCTGAAATTTCGCTCGGTGTTGTGCCGAGTGACAATAAAGTGTTGTTATGTTATGTTATGTTATGTTATGGATGAAGGGATTAAAAGTAAAGTTAGCAAATTTGCAGATGAAACAAAGCTGGGTGGTCGTGTGAACTGTGAGGAAGATGCTAAGAGGTTGCAGGGTGACTTGGACAGGTTGTGTGACTGGGCAGATGCAGTTTAATGTGGATAAATGTGAGGTTATCCACTTTGGTGGTAAGAATAGGAAGGCAGATTATTATCTGAATGGTATCAAGATAGGGAATGGGGAAGTACAAAGAGATCTGGGTGTCCTTGTTCATCAGTCACTTAAAGTTAACATGCAGGTACAGCAGGCAGTGAAGAAAGCTAATGGCATGTTGATCTTTATGACAAGAGGAGTTGAGTGTAGGAGCAAAGAGGTCCTTCTGCAGTTGTTCAGGGCCCTAGTGAGACCGCACCTGGAGTACTGTGTGCAGTTTTGGACTCCAAATTTGAGGAAGGATATTCTTGCTATTGAGGGCGTGCAGCATAGGTTCACTAGGTTAATTCCCGGAATGGCGGGACTGTCGTATGTTGATAGACTGGAGCAACTAGGCTTGTATACACTGGAATTTAGAAGGATGACAAGGGATCTTATTGAAACATATAAGATTATTAAGGGGTTGGACACGTTAGAGGCATGTTCCCAATGTTGGGGGAGTCCAGAACCAGGGGCCACAGTTTAAGAATAGGGGGTAGGCCATTTAGAACAGAGATGAGGAAAAACTTTTTCAGTCAGAGAGTTGTAAATCTGTGGAATTCTCTGCCTCAGAAGGCAGTGGAGGCCAATTCTCTGGATGCTTTCAAGAGAGAGCTGGATAGAACTCTTAAAGGTAGCGGAGTCAGGGGGTACTGATTGTGAATGATCAGCATGATCACATTGAATGGTGGTCTGAAGAAGGGTCTCGACCCGAAACGTCACCCATTCCTTCTCTCCTGAGATGCCGCCTGGCCTGCTGAGTTACTCCAGCATTTTGTGAAATAAATACCTTCGATTTGTACCAGCATCTGCAGTTATTTTCTTACACACATTGAATGGCGGTGCTGGCTCGAAATGCCGAATGGCCTTCTGCACCTATTGTCTATTGTCTATAATGTGGGTAGAAGTTACACTGACAACCTGAAGCAGCCACTCACCTGTCCGGGACACTGAAGGAAGGAGCTGGTAATCATTCACTGTGCGTTTTGCTGTCTATTGGTCTGCGTTACACTTATTCACTGCTGTCTCTGGTGTTCAGTTCACTCACCTTCCAATGTTATTTCTGGCAGTGTGAGCGGTGAGATCGTGTGATCGGAGCCACAGACACTACTCTGGTGAGAGGTAAGGCCAAGAGAGGGGACGGTGACCGGCAGTAGCTGTGGGATTGGCACGACGGAGGTATAGAAGGATGGCCAGGTAGAGTGGGAGCGGCCGTGTTGGGAGGGATTGGGAAGTCAAACTGATGCTGCTGAAGTTTAAACCCAAACAGAAACTTACTGAGATACGGCCACTAATGCCAAAGTGCTCACCAACGGACACTTCACCCATTTATCTGGCCGTTCCATCGGACTACGCCCAGCACGGCCAATCCTTTTTTTTAAATCAAAAAAAGTATTCAATTATTTTAAAACAATATTTACATACAATAAAACAATACAGAACCCACAACCAGAATACAATAGAAACAAATAAACCAAATGAAACGATGATACAACTATATTACAATCCCTATCCAGGATGCATCCAATACCCTGCGGTGCCCAGCGGTCCCGGAAATCCCC